>NC_085872.1:3552832-3790332 GCF_034702125.1 Engraulis encrasicolus
TGTTTGTTTTTGTTAGTGGAAGGAAAATTAAAGAATAGGCTCCCATTTCCCCCTGTCAGCCTGTTGGGGGGAAGAGCTTTCTCCAAGTGAGTTATTGATTTATGGATGAGGCTGTACTGCAGACAACGTCTTGCTAGGGCGGCTGGGTAATGAGGCTGTCTGAGTTTATTTTGTAACATTTTGTGTGTCACAGAATAAATGGGAAACTGGGATAACTAGGAAAAGTGTATGTGTGTTTAAGTAAGCTTTGGAAGGGAATTGGTGATCGGAAGTGTGGCCTAAATCATCGTTATCTCCTGTTTTGTTTTTGAATGGTTGCAAGTTGGTTACAGAAACGGCTCTGTATTCTCTCCTCTCCTTCGCTGCCTCCTCACCCTCCTATCCACATTCAGAGACATGTCCAGACAAGCCCACAGTTAAAACACAAGCCTGTAATTCTGTGCCATGGAATGGGTGGGTTTCCTCTCTAACATTTCTGAATGCATTGTTATGGATAGGCAAGGTGGCAGACACTCGGTTAACTTTGACTTCACAGCTGGGCGCTGACAGGGTGCCAACTAACATAGTATATCTGTTGTTACTGTTGAACTCAATATTCCTACTGTAAGACTTCAAAGAGTAAAAAACTAAGTGTCTACTACTGGTGAGCTGAGAATTATAAGGTTCTATCTCCATTTTTGGTAAAATTGAGTTTTTGACATAATCTGACCCATTACATTTTTATTAATGCCTGTGTGGTGTTATTTTGTTAAAAAAGTATTATTTCACATTGTTATTAATAAAATAAAAAGGTTCTATCTCACAAAACGGCTGGGATGTAAATACTTTGATGCTCAATATCTCAGAACTACCCTATACGGAGATAGAACCTTATAATTCTAAGCTCACTACTGTATTAGTAGAATTTGGCTGGTGAAACACTGCTGCACTGGTGCTGCACATTCCAAATACTGTTTTATTGAGGCACAAAACCAAGGAAAGGTACTGTATGTTTTTATACCACATAGGCAGCTCAACAGACAGCAGATCAAAATCTTGACGAACACTCACTTGTTATGATTATATAGTCCATCAGGATAAGCAACCGGGAGTGACCGAGCAAACCAATAATGAGTGTCGCATACTGAAAAATGAAAAAAAAAAGTCTGGTATCAAAATGGTCCGTGTACTTTTTCGTTCATTCATTATTCTATTTTTGAATGAAATATGAAATTCAAAAAAGGGTGCAACTTCTTGTTTTGATTAAAGCAATACAAGCAGAAATGGCTGTATTTTGTTTTCTGCATGTGTTACTTCATACCATAATAGCATTATAAAAAATGACAACATTTTTGATCGTTTTTCAATTTGTGATATTCGGCTATTCGTTTATTGAATTTCATTTGACTGACCCCTCCCCCTCTGTTTACCCAGAAGGAAAGTTCGCCGTCTGAAACGCATCAGAAAAGGTCTAGCTACCAAACGACACACAGAACAGTAGCTGGAGCCAGAGACACAACAGAAAAATAATAGAATGATGAAAAACATTTTTGCGATGTACAGGCTAGTAGGCCTATGCACAGCACGCGTGATGGTTAGGCCTGTATTGGAGCGTGCGTCTGCCATCTCAATAGAGATGAAATTCCCTTTATGTTATGGACTCAACTTGATAGCCTAAATAAAGTCTAAAGTCTCTGGAATCAATAACCTGGTATACCCTTTCACATGTAGTAATATGCAATAGGGAGCAAACAGTCCAAAGCAGTGTTCTCGCGCAAACTGTTGCGTATTCTGGCAAGTGTAATGAGCTGAAGCGTGCGCTCTCCATACCAAGTTTTCCGCATGTCGAATACACATGTCACTTTGGTGTATTTGGAACATTAGGGATATTGTTGGAAAGCAATATGTCCGGGTAGATACACCTAAAGGCTGGAGATGAACTGGGAAACTGATGCTGATCGTAAGAACTGTCAATGTTCTCAATGACAGTTGGTCTACCCCTTCCCATCGAAGATATCTGTCCCGGTCGCACAGCTGCACTTCTGTTGGATTAGGACGCTATAATAGGCTAAATGGCCAAATACAATCAAGTCTTAAGACCAGGCCTAAGCACATGAAATGTCGTTGCGAAGGTTAAATTGGTTGATAAGTTTAAGCCAAAAAATAGACAGTAAATCATTCTTCTACCCCCCTCTAGGACGCCCTACTCAATGGTGGTGGCGCGTATGCACATGCTTGTGGCGCTTGCTTGATATGGATAGCCTACGCAACCATCTCATGACACAAATTCCTCGCACAGTCATCACAGATCGACCACATCTTTGAAGTGTAGCAACGTTCTGAATATTGCATCAACAATGCCTGCAAAGTCTGTTTGCCTCCAAAGAAACCATGTAATGAAGGCTCAACCAGCCTTCCAGGATTTAATCTCAGGTCACCCGAATTCTGAATAAACAAAAGACGCAATTCTGAAGGACGTTTTTCTTTAGGCCTATTGCTTTTCTCTCTTTTCTAAGATTCAACGTTTCATTTTCAGTACCTACAAAATATCAAAATATGGCGCTTGGTTCCATTTCACAAGTGATATTCAAGCGTAAATCATCATAAACAAGTCCTTATTCCTTTCTCGTGTGATATCCGAAATAGAATAATGAATGAACGAAAATATACACGGACCCAAAATATGTACCTGTTTCGTATGGCTGATGAATGCTGAAATTCATGAATGTGCCCCAAATTCTCATTTAAAATGAGTTTGATTTTTCACAATTTTCTGTCTGTGTTTCTCTCTTCCTCCCATAATATTCAACTCTTTCCTTTAGGATATCCATGAGCTCCGACTATCAACACTACAGTTTCAGAATGCCGAATATAGGGTTCCAGAACCTGCCCCTTAACATCTACATCGTGGTCTTTGGCACGGCCATATTTGTCTTCATCCTCAGTCTCCTCTTCTGCTGCTATCTGATTCGGTAAGACACCTGTTTTCTTTCCCTCTTCTTCAATTGTATGGTCAACATGCGTAATCATGCTTTCACTGCCATACAGTCATCTGGCCCTGATAAAATAAAGATAAAAAACACTGCCAACATTGAAAGACAATCTGTACAAGACTGAGATTTATAAATACAGTGATGTAGAGGGAAACAAACACCTTGCTTCACAAGTCTACATAGGCTATATCAAAGACATGTATTCCACCGTACCTGGCTATATGCTTTGATTCACTTTTTTATTGGAAATCCCATTGTACTATTACTGGGTGGTCACTGATTAATTTTTGCACTGCATGCTAGTGTAACGGTTACCAACTAGCAGAGTTCGTAGGTAGAACGTTAATAAATCTCCTTCCTGAAGCATCATACAGTAGAGATAAAGAAGTAGGGGTGGGATTCGAACCCGCAGCCCTCTGATCTTAAGACCACCTCCCCAACCATTAGGCCATGGCTGCGCTGAAAGCATCCACACCATGGCCATGCAAAAGAGTCCTCCTTACCTACCAGCGTTGTTGTACCAGTGTGGCCTATGAATCTTACCCACCTTCTACCATTAGCTTTCAGGGGGCATGCGAAAAGACTTGCTACAATAGGAGCAGGGTGCATACACACGCCTTCATCTCTCTGTAATAGAGATGGTAGAGTCAAAAGCCTGTACTTCACGCTTGCAGCAGGACGATCGTGCATGTTAAAAAGCCCCCCCCCCCAAAAAAAAAGGGAGGACAGGCTGACAGATGGTGCTTCGTAGAGGAGATTCTCTTTTATCTTCTCAACAGGCAAGAGAAACGAAACGAAAGCAGGGAGGGATGCTGCGTCTTTCATCACCTTAGCTTTGAAGTCCACGGGTTCTTGAAGTACTGTAGCCATGTTTGAAGAGATCCCTGAGCTGCATTAACTGGAATCAACTGAAATTACAACTATAGAGATGATATGTTATGTACCAGACATGACGGAGTTGTGGCGTAAAATGTGACCCTTGCCACAGGTATTTCATTGGACGTTGCTAACAAACAGTCTTTGTTTTGTTACAGCAGCTGCAAAGAGCTGTAGTAAGTTATCCTATGTTCAGGGATTAAATGCTATCGCGTGGGACAACCATATTATTCCCCTCGGCCAGAGAAGTTCCCCATCCAACTTCCTGTGTATCAATACAATCTCCCTAAAATGATTGTGCTGAAACAAAATCTACTTGTGCCGTTGTTATGCCACCTCGACTGTTATGACATGTTGAAGCAAGGGTTTATTTCCCCCCATGAGTGGTCACACAGAGGTTAAACAAATCACTTTGATTTCATCCAAAACCTCCTCTGGATTACTCATAGTTAAAATTATATTCAAATGTTCTATGAATTGGTTTACACTTTGCACAAGTGTGTATGTTATGACTGTTTGGCAGGTTGGCTGTGATTCAGAATTGTGGTTATGGTTTCAAGCCGGTCAAAGGTATAAAGTGGTATATTTTTGAGTGAAAAGGTAAAAACAGCACAGTTTGGAGAAGTAGAAAGACTTGATAATCTGAGAAATACATACAGTAGAACACGCAAAACCCACCAGCAAAGTCTCTCCCCTGCTGAAATTCTGACGAACATTTAAAAGATGCGCAAAGCTGTTGATGGAAGGCTGCCTTGTCATGCTGTCACGATCTCAGGTACGGCAGCCTTGAGAGATCTGTGTCGTGTTAGCGTCTTCATTCATGACAGACACGCTATGTCATTTTAACTCAAGGTTATTTGCCGCAGCAGTTGCCATTCGAGGTTCAAATCGTGAATCTGTTCTTGTGAACTTTCTTCATAGTTATACATTTATCTCAGTGAGGCCTTGTGTGTTGAGCAGTCCCTGTCCAAGGGAGGGGAGAGTAGAGTAGTGTAGCTCCTCCTCAACCAATCACAACGCTTCTGTCCACTGTTGCCATGGGGCTACCTCCTGCAGCAGTCCAGCACAGAAAGATAACGTTCCATTTGTGTAGCGTTGTGTTTTTCACCTGAGACAGAGAGAACCAGCGGCTCTCATCCAAATTCACACCCAACAGAGCGGGGGAGATGGTAAGTTCATTTATGCTTCATTCAACACAAGCACTGATTTGATTCAGAGAAACTTAAAATATACAGACACCGACGATAGGTTTCACATTTGGTGTTCGTATTTGGGGAGGGAAATATAATCAGATTACCAAGTCGATAATGAAGAAGTATTCGTAGACTCTGAAAGACGTTGTAAAATGCAGTCTCCCTGCAGGCCTCTGGGGTACTGAAGTCAGTCACGAGAGACTCTGAATCCCACTGAACCCCAACAGAACTGTTCACTTATTGCCCAACCATCACAGAAATCACAGCTAAAATATTCATACCCGCAGCAGAAGGGCTATGGCAATGGTAACACATTTAGCAACAAAACCAAAATAGACCACCACCACCACCGCCACACTACACCAGTGCACGCACGCACATTCACACACGCACGCACGTACACATGCGCATAAGCACACACACACATACACATACATATTGACCATCTTTGTCACTGTTTTTTTCAGAGGTATCTCTCTTTATGGCAGTATTACATTTAATGGGCAAACATAGCCTATGGAGGGTAGGATATTAAATAGTATTTGTACAGTATTTGTAATACCTTACTGACCCATTAATCTTGATTTAGCCTAAACCATTTCAGTCATTGTGACACTTGCATAAGAGAAGGGTTTGAGACTCCCAGCTGCTTGCCAGTTGATTTTTAAACCCTGTTTCCGTACATGGAGAGGGTCAGTTGAGGCCAGCGTGCCAACACACTTCTTGTCAATATTCACATATTGCTGGGCATGCATGCACTTGTAGGAGGGAGGTGGGAGTGTGCTGGAGCCCAGCTGTGAACAGCATCCCTGGTCTGGGTAAATACACAGATCTGACATGAGGCTGAGCATAGCAGCCACACACTAACTGCCACACACACTTGTCAAAAACTCCAAGTTCCAAGTGTCTCACACATCTTTGCTGACATACAGCCACCCTGTTTACCCAGTGTGCTTTTGAGATGGCACATTTTAACTCTCCGTATCACATCTGATTACAGCAGGATACATGAAATGCTGTAAAAACACATTTTCTGTTATATAAACTATGCAGATGTACAATCTAACACTGCAAATAATTTACTCAGACAAGTGTCACCCAGGACATTTTTGAAACCCATATCCATGGAGGCCGACTTGCTCTTAGGCAACGCTCCACACTCCACCCCATCTGCTACGTAGCTATCTTACACCATCGCCCAGTTGCCTCACGGGAGCCTCTGCACCTTTACCTGCTGGTGTCTTTCAGAAATGTCAGTTTTTCTCCTAGACTGTGCTGCTTGTTTTACAGATCCCTCTCATTCTGCTCCGAGAGGTTAAGGTTACTTGTAATGGAGGTAAATTTTACAAAAAACTTGTCCTATTTTCTCATCTCTTGCTCCAGTCTTCCCCGGCCTTTCTGTCTCTTTCTCCCTTAGTATTGTCTTTATTGATCTTCAACCTCTATAAGTGTCCTCTCTTTTCTTTATTTTGATATTTCATAAGGACAAACCAGTGTAAAGTATCAATGAATGGTATTTCCTCTGTTATTTTCCTGTACCTTCTTTTTAAAATGCATCATTATAATGTCACTGTGTGAACTCCTGAATATAAATATTGCATAGCATTTGTTTACTTTATGAACAAAGGTCTAGACCTAATCAGTAAGAACATGTTATATGGAGTCTGTTCAGCGAATATGAAACCAGACCCGTCAAGTAATAACTCATTAATATAAGTTACTAATTGTTATCTTGCAACATGATCTCCAAAAATTCTGTGCTCCTGGACACGGATGTTAAGGACACAAAATCCGTGTCCAGGAGCACGGATTTTGCCAAAATTCCGTGCTCCTGGACACGGAATTATTTTCTGTGATGGACACACAGAATTGCTCTCTATACTCCCACAGCTCTATGTTTCCACAGTCTTGTGTTTTCTCAGGATTTTCCTAATTTCAAATATTTTGTCTAAAAAAAAAACATTTCTTATTGACAGGTTAGGGTTAGAAATTGTTTTGGTCTGGGCACAGCTAGTTTTCTTTCATTCATTATATGAGTTTGATAGCCTAGCAACCAACTGGAAAAGGTATTTCTCAAAAATATGTCTGTAATGACAGGTTAAGGTTAGGGAATGTTTTGGTCAGGGCACAACTTAAATTGCTATAGCATTATTTTGTTTAGGATTAGCATTTGGTATGTATTTTCTAATTATAGAGTTAACACAATGCTGTGGTAATAGCCTATAGCAAGCACTTCCGTGTGCCCATCACGGAAAACAATTCCGTGTCCAGGAGCACGGAAAACAATTCTGTGTTCAGGAGCACGGAATTTTGGCAAAATCCGTGCTCCTGGACACAGATTTCGTGTCCTTAACATCCGTGTCTAGAAGCACGGAATTTTTGGAGATCAGGCTGTATCTTGAATGTTGTGTCTCGTGTGCAGATGCCTGCCTAGTTGTGCCTAAGAGATCAGGATTTCTTAGTACTGTTTTCCTTGTAGCCCTTCTCTTGTAAACAGACTCTCAATATCAGTGGACTTGTGTGCTCAGGTGTTTTATTTTAAGACTGAGTGTAGAGACTGCTACCTTGTTACCCAGTAGCGTTTGGCTGCCTCTATTTCACTGACCCAACCAAACTGGTTACAATGTCTTTGTCATGGAATTTCAAGATCTCATGTTTTACTTGGCGAACCACGTAGCGAATACACAAACCAGATAGGCGTTTGCTACTTGCCTGCAGGAATGAAACATAATGAGGTATGTGGGCACAGGCTCCCCGCGCACAGTCAGCAGTAACAGAGCGGTGCGCTGGTGTGAGGGACACCCTGCTGCTCTACAGCTTCACTGCTGAAGCAGCGAAACGTCACTGCGTACATTTGGACAAGGACACAGAGAACATTAAGGGCATGATGTATGGTACTGCCTGCACAGGGTATAAATAACGAAGGAGCACCTGCTCATTGTAACTTGGTGATGCTACTAGGGTGAGGAATGGGAATCTGCTTGGTGTCCTTGAGCCATCAAGCATCCTCACCTAACTCAGTGCTGTACAGAGCCCACCTTTATCTATGCTGTACAGTAATTTGAATCACTAGTGTTCAAATCACATTTCAGTATTCATAGCATTCATGCACATGGCCTCGTAGCTCATTTTGATTGCTTTTACCTCAGAAACGACATTTGCTGTGGCCAGTCTACTAAGTCCACCTCAGTCCAGTCTGAGGTGCTAGTACCGTAGGGTTGAGTCAATCTTGTTTGTATGAAGAGACAGAATGTAGGTTGGGGGGTTGGACTCGGTTACTGCCATTCCAGCTGACACCTTTCCAGGGAAATTGACATCCTCAGGGAGATGTTGGGCAAGAGGAGTTCTAGTGCTGCTAGCTGCTGCCTGCTAACGGGCCCCTGATTTAGAGGCAGCCAAAGCCATTGAGTTCAAGGTCACTTGTACTGGGTGCAGTGGATGTGTGGGTGTGAAATCTCACATACTCACATATAGAGCATGATGAGGCCAGGAACAAATGAGGTCCTGTCACTAAGATGAAGTGTTGATATTGAATACATCCATTTGGAAAGGCTACTTTTTCACACGGCATCGACCAATACAGTTGTAGCCTTGACCTAAATCTGTCTTAGACAAGGCTATCAATTTTGTCCAGGAATTTGTACTGCTTTTTAATTTTTTTAAACACGACTTACCAAACAATTTGAGTAACTGGTATACTGTACTTGAGAGATTGATGAGCACAGCTGTGCATTTTTGACATTATGTGAATGAATCCTAGCTATTGATTAAGGCTACGCCATTAGGATTTTGTATGTCTTAAGAATACATTTTAGGTCACCCTGGTAAACTGATGGCTGAGACGGGCAGCCTGCACCACGGTGACGTATTTTGTCTGTGAAGAAAATGTCCTCTTCTCCTGACATGTAGCTGGTTCTTATGCACTTCCAGCTTTAGTTGGCTATCTAGAAATATTGTTAACTGTACATTGTGAAAGGCTTTGCTGTTTGAAACATACTTGTGAATAAGGAAGATGCCCCTCTTGTTTGGTTTTCCTGCAGGTTACGGCATCAGGCACACAAGGAGCTCTACGCATACAAACAGGTAAGCAAGTAGCGATTTTGGCTTCATATCCGAACGCTCGGCTGATCTCTCTCCACCCCTCAGTACAGCTCAGTCGTGTACTGTACCCTACCACCCCGCGACTGCATGTTCTGAGCCGCTGGACTGGGCAGGCTGCTGCTGCTTGATCCCTGTGAACCCTCCTGCTATGTTTATGTAATGTCTCAGCTGCTGAGGGATCCATAGCAAGTCACCTACGGCAGGAAAGGGTGCACGTGAAATGATTAAATAAGCACACACGCACACAAACACACACACACACACACACCCCTGATTGCTAATTAAAGAGGCCATACACATTGGGGAGATTACATAAGCGGGACATTTTTAGAACTGCTGTGTGGAAGTAAATCCACAAGCGGAGCCGTGTTATTGGACGTTACGTCCTCCAAGTGGAGGCCCGCCGAGGAGCACGGCACTGAATGTGCACCTTTTACTGTACACAATGATCACATTGTTTTTGTTAATGTGTGAATATTCGTGCATTATGCAGTGGTAGTAGCCACAGTGATTTAATTAGGCTTTCCTCTGTTTTCACATAGGTCATACAGAAGGAAAAGGTCAAAGAACTAAATTTACATGAGGTAAGTTGTTGCTTTCTTACCCATTTTTTGCACACATGCTGTTCTCTCAGTGAATGGATTAAATACTATGTGGCAATGTTTTGAATGGCCATGTTTACATGGTGTTCCCCAGTTTTGTGTTCGCCACTCTTGCCATGAAACCTTATTGGGATTTGAATAGAATGACGGACAAAAGCTTAGACAGGCCTGTATATAGAGGTCTGTGTATGTCTTTCTTAAGGGAACTTATCTCTACTCCACCACACATCGTCTGTGTTTGTCTCTGTGTCGCTCTCTGTCTGTGTCTGGCTCTTCCCCTCCTCTCTCCATTTCTGTGTTTCTATCACTCGCTGTGTCTCTGTCAGCCATAACACATGGACTCTAATGAAACTTGTGTGTGGACAGGCTGGAATTCCCCATAGTCCGGTAGAGCACTGTGACAGGGCTGCAGGGCCGCGGTGGCCAGTGGCCCGCCTCAGTGTTATCACAGCTCCGGTATGTAGCACGGGGATGTGGCCAGCCTCAGCTCTTTCACACACATAAACAATGGTCACCCGGCCTTTTGGAAACCATAGGAATACTATGTGGCTTTACAGGTACATAACGCACTTGTTATAAAAGACCCTCCACTCAAGGACATGAATCACATCACACAGCTGGGTATGTTGTTCAAATGTACAATTAACACGGTTTTATTGTTACTGAGACTTCTCAGAGATGTTTGGAAGTTGAGAATAAATTGAAGAGATGATCCACACAGATTGTGGTCAGCAGCCACTTATCAGTTGTTACCAGCTGGTGAAAAGAAAATGTTTTCTGATTGTCTGACAAGAAAGAAAGAGAATGTTTTCCGATTGACAAGGTGTCTGTTACTCCCCTGGAACAGAACACCTATGAAGTCAAGCGTCTAACTTAGACATGCATAGAATCTGGACATGCGTGGAATACCGACAGTATGGGATGACGATCTTTGAGGTCGACCAGTTCGATGAAGCTAATGTCTTGGTTGAGGCAAGTTCTAAGTCTCCACCTCGCTATTAACTTCATTGAACTGGTTGAACTCGCTGGCCGATATATCTTCCATAATCATACCCATGGCATTCCAAGCAAAGATTCCACAAGCGTCTAAGTGAGACAGAGAAGCGTTGAACTTGGTCATTAGATTCTGATGAATTTGATTACAGCATTAAAGGCAGTCATAGATTTAAAAATAGCTATTCATACATGGAAGATAATAGCAAATGGGAGAGAAGTGGGATAACGGTAAAAGCCGTATAAACAGGAAATGTGGCAACCGGGTGATAAGTGGGATAGTGGCCTTCGAGGTGTCCCAATAACAAGGGGAAATGGACTTGGCGGAAGCGAAAAGCCCTTCGGCTGATCCGTCAGGCTGTTCTACGCCTCCGCCTCATCCATTACTCCCTCGATATCGGGACATCTTGTCAACCGCTATCCGTAACTTCACTGTAGTCATATAGACAGATATCAGGACAGCTGCTGTGTTTGTCATGATCTGGTGCGAAAGGGTGTGCTTTTAACTGAGCTTATCATGTTTAGTCAGAACACAGAGTGCTAGAAATTGCCAGTGACATCCGAAATGGGAGTATTACGCTAGTGAAACAACCACATGAAGCATTTTAGGATGATATTTTATCAGAGTGATGCTGATTGCAGGAGAACGTCCCTGATGGCACTAGAATAATTTGTTTTGTTGGCTTGTGCTTGTATCCTTTCTATTGTCTCATGTAGATTCTTGGCAGATTCAGTCACCACGGCACCACATAAACAGACCTTTCATATTTGCTGTCAATGGTACTGAGTTAATATATCCTTTGCATGGGGCACTTGAGAGTCTTGGGTATGATCTGAAGACTCTTAATAGGGTGGAGATCTCTTTGCCTTATCTCTCTGTAATGAAGACTCAAGGCTGTCATTTTGGAAGGGTATAACTGTGGCAATTCAGGAGAGACCAGTTGTACCAGCAGCACTCCTGCCAGCCTTAATGAGATTCACAGGCAATGAGGCAGACAAGAAAGTCTGGCAACATATTGGTTTATGTTGCAAATGCTGCTAAATTATAGTGTTACAGTTACAGGAAGGTGTCTGGCATTGAAGAGAAGAATGTATTTGAATGTATAACCGAGTGGTCAATGTCCCATAGTTTACCCTATATAACTTGTGAACTGGGTAGAAGAAATTGCCCCAGAAATTCAGAAAGTTATTTAGAAACTTATGAGAGTGACCGATATGTTAAAGGTTAAATAGAGCAGGGGAACTTCTCAGTAAACTGCGTACACCCAGTTTGAACCAGTTTTGGTGTGGTAAGATGTTTGTGTTGTACTTCTTCACATAATTATGAGAGAGAAAACAACATGAGCAACGAGTCTCCTGGTGCTGAGGGTTGGGCAAGCGTCCAATGAAAAGCAAACAATGGATTAACTCCTTTAGTGTGTCATTGTCCCTTGTGTCTACGATTCTTGTAAATCAGTCATAGTCATAGGGCCTCAACAATTAACCCTTCTCCACATATAGCCCAATTTCCAGTGAATACTAGTGGCTGTGTAGTTTTACTCTTGAAGAACGGAAGGATTTTATGAGCTTACCGGGAAAAAGGCCAGAGACGTAACCCATATACACATTCACACAGCGTGGGGGAGGGTGCAGAGCAGCAGATGAATTGATTTACCAGAGGAGTTTGTGAACAGACATGGAGAAGCCTCTCCTTTCTGGCGAGTTCCCTATGCTTTCCTGAGCTTATGTAACCAAGGGTCTGGTTACACCCATCATCAGGTCTGTGGATCAGCACGGAGTGTCAGCAGCACCTTAATGTGTCGGTCAGATGGATATTACATTCTCCTTCACTTGGCATCAGAATGCAACAGCTAGTGCTCTCAGGATGTTGCAATGGGCAGGGCCTTTTAGTTGCGTATGTTTATCAGACATACACGCACACACACACGCATACACACACGTGCACATACACAGTAGCAACACAGTCCCTTTTAAAGGCTAGCATGTACATGAATTATATCTACTGTAGGTGGGAATTAATATGCTATGAGTCTCAGAAGAAAGTCCACAGAGAGCTCTCTGGCATGGAAATCCAGGGTGGTCAGGGAGCATGTTTGGACCACCAAGGAAAGTCAACTGTGGGCAGCTGAACTGTGACTCACTATTTAAAAAAAAGATAGAAACGATTTATAGTGGTTAATGATGGAGAGAGGCAGGAGAATGAATAGCCATGAACGTGTATTCTCTCTCTCTCTCTCTCTCTCTCTCTCTCTCTCTCTCTCTCTCTCTCTCTCTCTCTCTCTCTCTCTCTCTCTCTCTCTCTCTCTCTCTCTCCATCTTCTCTCTCTCTGAATATATAAACTGTAAGTGATGCTATTGCTGATATCTGGAATCTAATGCAGATGATGCTCCTGTATGGTGCTATCTTTTCCCTTTATGTGTGCCCATCACTTTGATGGTTCAGTGAACAGCAGTCAGGCCCCTACAGTCAATAGCTAAGATTTTGAAATAGAGATGTATAGAGATAAGACTTCAGTTTGTTCATTTAGGTCATAGACCAGTTATTTCAGATCATGAGTTTCAGCCAAAAAACTGAGCGCACTAACCCCTTTTTAACTGGTATTATAGAGAGGCGAAGATGCCCGTAGCCCCAAATGCATGCTGTTTCAACAGTGGACTGCTGTAATAGTCATTGTAAAGTTAACTACCATCATACTACTATAACATAACACAGGGCCTTAAGTAGTGCACTACGTCGTGGTCATTGCCATTCTGGTAATAGCAAATTTATAACGCTCGCTGTGTCCTAACAGGCTATACAGTCCTGATGCAAGTATGTGTGTTCGCACGCACGCACACGCGCACGCACACGCGCACGCACACACACACCAGCTATTGTCACTGTCATGGCTGGTGTCTTAACAAACCCTTGCCTATGATAAACAGTGCAGTCTTTCAATTAATAAATGCTTTTCCTGCACCAACTGTGATGGAGAGACTCGAGACAAAGAGGTGTATTGTGATGAAGTGACTTACTACTCCATGTCTGTCAAGCTTGCACTGACCGCATTCTCCAGCTGTTGCTCCTCGTTTTGTGTAACTATACAATAGCGTACACACACACACACACACACACACACACACACACACACACACACACACACACACACACACACACACACACACACACACACACACACACACACACACACACACACACACACCATCATCATCATGCATACATGAATTTACAGACCCTTCTAATATGTTGTACATGTACAGTATTAACCTCAGTTGACTTATGAATTGTAATAAAGTTAATGTCAATGTGGAAAAGTAGGTCATGTCAGTTTTTGATGTGGTGTGGTACTCTCATGTTATGTGCTAGGCATGTGTTCTGAAAAGGAATGTCACACATGTGTACACTGGCCATAGTAGTCAGATACTAAATGAGGCACCACTTGACATGCTGCTGTTCGGCTGGCTGTATTTCCATCCACTGTTCCCTTGTATTACCAGACTGTTGGATTACACAGCCAGTGGTAAAATTGGAGGTAAAAGAGTCTTTTGAGCAAGTTGGAAGCACTCACATACAAACCCCAACTCCGATGAAGTTGGGACGTTTGGTAAACAGTGAATAAAATCAAAATGCTATCATTTTCAAAACATTCAATCTATTCTTTAGATGGAGAATAGTGAAAAGACAACATATTAAGTGTTAAAACCGAGAAAACATATTGTTTTGGGGGACATATGTACTCATTTCTAATTTGATAAATCCAACACGTCTCAAAAGAGTTGGGACGGGGACAATAAATGGCAGCAAATGTCGAGGAAGACTAAAAACAAAACAAAAGACAACACTTAACAGTTAAATACATTAACCGATGAGATGATTTTATATAAAATACAGTGTTAATTCCTATCTTGGACATGATTTCACCAGCTTAAATGGTGGGTGTATTCCTTGTCATGTTTTGCAATGTTTTCCTTTCTGTAGTGCTTACTGTGTGACAGGTCTTGACCAAAAACCCACCATTTTATCACCTGCAGGTCCTTATGTTGGAGCCAAACTGTTAAAACATAGTAGAGAATGTAATTTGACCTCACTATGTGGCAGTAATCGAAGATCTCCCTTCAAAATATAATGCATGAGTGGCTTTTCATGCAGTTCAAAACCCATTTATACCATTCAACACTGTATTTAACTCTACAGATGAGTGAGAACATCTTAACCAATGCACTACTGCACCCGCGTGCCATCATGGAGGCTGACTTTTGAAGCTAGCACTAACACAAGTTGGATGGTCCATTTTCACTGTAGCACAGGATGTGCCATGCTCTATTATTGTCAAAAAGAATGGACTTCTACAACTTCTGCTGACTTCTGTAAGCAAAGGACAGTTTCCCATGTCTTCTGGGTTTATTTCAAGTGAGCTCAGGTGCTTAGGAGAATGTTACACCCCTGTATCATTTGCATGCATTAAGCATTCTTAACATGGTCAATTTTCAATAGCTCTAGCACTCCAGGAATTAGAGTGAGACTACAGCCAATATATATTTCATGATGTCATGAACCTATACAATGATTTTATTAACAAAAATATGTCTTATATACACTCAATCATGGTAAATCAAAGGGAATTCAAAAATGTATGTAATAACTACGGTAATTATTCCCTTTGCATCTTTAATTCTGAGTGACTCAGCCTCTCTGTGATGATCTTATACCTGGACACCTATATTGTCCGTCAGTACAATTCATTTTGAAATGTTCTTCTTTGTTGTTTTATCTTATTTGGATGTTTACTAAATTTCACTGATCCCCGTCCCAACTCTTTTGAGACATGTTGGATTTATCAAATTAGAAATGAGTACATATGTCCCCCAAAACAATATTTTTTCTCGGTTTTAACACTTAATATGTTGTCTTTTCACTATTCTCCATCTAATGAATAGATTGAATGTTTTGAAAATGATAGCAGTTTGATTTTATTCACTGTTTACCAAACGTCCCAACTTCATCGGAGTTGGGGTTTGTACATCGTATTTTCTACAAGATGAACTCTTATCTAACGTACTATACATAACATAACATTACCATATTCAGGAGCAAAAGCAGAAACACCTCCTACAAATGCGGAAAGGAGTGTGAAAAGTATGCCACATAAATAGCATGACTAGAAATACGAATAATAACAGTACAGGTCCTCAAATGTGACTACGGTACATCAATAAATGTAAAATATTATTTCGCCTTTTGTTATTTACATTGATAGGAATTATACAATGAATATATAATACAAATGCAAAATGGGTATGGATCTAACCTCAGTTGTATAATGATATATCAGATTTTTGTTTTAATCTCGTTTGAAAGGGAATGCTTTGTGAAAAGTCACCACCATGGTGGTCTTACCTCACACTATTGGCTTTCCATGATGGCGTGTTTTATGCCACTTTGCTAGCTTGCCAGTGTGTTCCAACTTAGCAACAGTGTGTGTGCGTGCATGTGTGTGTGTGTGTGTCTCCCTTTGGACTCGTTTCATTTCCAGAATTTCCAGTAGGTTAGGGTGTGTCAGATGCAGGCAAGTCCTGGCAGGATGTGAGCTCACGTTGTGTTATGTAACTCGCATTTTGACAGCTCTCCAAAGACAAATAAAGGAGAAACAGATTTTAGATCCCTTGCTGCTCTTTTTGTCATATTGCTTTTAAAATTGAACCCAAATGTGAGAGCTCTCGGGCTGTACTTACTACCACAGTATACGGAAAGGTGTAGGGGCCATCACTGAACAACTTGTTCAGATGTGGTCATGATGAATGCACTTTAAATCCCTTTCAGTAAATTATCTTGCTGCTCGTGGCTCCACTGTTGATGCACACCAACTGCAATACTGAAGCAATGTGTCCAACGTGATGACATGTTCCCATTGTAGGCAAAAGGTTCTTTGCTGTACTTCACTTGGTCTGTTTAAATGGCCCAGTTCAATTTAAATGTCAGTAGAAGGTCTGAGGGGAAACTTGAGTTGACATACAATCCCCCGTGTGCTGTTTGGACTTGAGCTTTGTCTTTCTGACTATTGCTATTATTACTACTAACTTTCCACTCGTTTTGCTCCCAGAACTTCAGGTCCACGGTGTAGGTCGCAAAAGTGCTTTTCAAACACCGCTTAAACTATCTCACACAAATCTGTATATAGAAACTGAATGAAAGCTGTGATGTGGATGCAGAAATACAGCCCACAGCTTTGGGCTTACAGTTGACTGCTGTTGACTGCTGATGTCTTCAGTGTGATGTTGCCATCTGATTGTATTATCTTATATTTTTACAGATATGTGCAGTATGCTTGGAGGAATTCAAACAGAAAGATGAACTGGGGATCTGCCCTTGCAAACATGCCTTTCATCGAAAGTAAGTAGTCTCTGTCTTTCTTTCCCTGACACAAACTGAATGGGACTATTCAGGTGACCCATTACCCCAGTCTGACTTTGCTCGGTACAACACACACACACACACACACACACGCGCACACACACACACACACACACACACACACACACACACACACACACACACACACACACACACACACACACACACACACACACACACACACACACACACACACACACACACACACACATTGCAGAAGTAAGTTGCACACATACATATAATATGTTTGTATTCGTGTATGTTACAATTAAAGTAGGCAAAAACAAAACAAGCTCAGAAGCTCCCCATTCAAGGAACTGACTGATTAGCGTGAGCGCGTGCCTGCGACGCGTGCATGTGTGTTTTTGAGTATGTGCCAGCTTGATGGATGGCTAGTTGTGTAGTGGGAGCAAGGCTTCTTCTGACCAGCCATTAGTCCCGGACTGTTTATCAGCGAGAGGCCCCTGCCCAGCCGTGGCCTACTTTACCCAGCCACTATATGTCACATGGGAAGGGGAGGGTCCGCTCCGCTCGCTGTCCATGTAAACAGAGCTGAGGGAATGTGGCTGTGGCGAAGCTGACATGCATGCATGCTCACACACACAGACAGACACACACTCACTCACTCACAGTCATGCAGACACTTACAAAACATATTCACACAGACAAACACACATTCTCCTGAAAACTCTCGAAATATTAGTTGCAATCCGTTTTAAATTTAACACAAAAAAACTTGATCACATTTACACTGGCACGCTCAGACACGAGTGCAGATTATTCACAGCAAGAGAATTGTCTTATTGTCTATTAGTGGTGGTCAGACAGTCCCACAAACATCCAAATGCATACGGTAGTTAGATCTGGTTGCCCCCTCTCCTCCCTCCATAACATCTCCTCTGGGCCTCTGCTGTGGGTGTCCTTCATATGTCCTCCACCCTCCCTTGCAGTACCTAGCTCTAGACTCCTCAATCTTGATTCTTACCTCTCAGTGCCGTTAAGCAGCACTTCCCAAAGGGAGATGTTGGCTTAAAATAGCTCATGGTCCCACAGTAAATTATTCACCAGTAGAGAGAGTGCAGAACTACCCGGCCCACATGCACATGCCATTATGATGGATGAGCCGCATTCTTTCTTTCTTTCTTTCTTTCTTTCTTTCTTTCTTTCTTTCTTTCTTTCTTTCTTTCTTTCTGTCTCTCTCTCTCAATCTCTCTCCTCTCTCTCTCTCTCCTCTAAAACTAAGAGGTTAAAATCCATATCGGACATTCCCTCCCACGCAGAATAAGAGTCTCACCCACACAGATTCTTCTGAGATCCTCTGTCAGTGAGGATCCATCACAGCCTGCACATGTACACAGCTCCTCTACACTGGGCCTGTTGTGAGGAGTGTGAAGGCTCTTTGTCCACTCTGGCAGTGGACAGAGCCAGGGATCTGTACCCTCGGTTGGATATATAACCTGTAGTGGTAAATAGAGTGCTGCAAGTTTTGTACATAGTGACATAGTTTTGTGGAGACAAACTGTCAACCGTATTTACATCACAGCATTAATATACATGGGTTTATCATTTGTAAACAATCCCAGGCTGCACGATCCTGGCTGCGCATTGTTCAACCTCTGATTGTTGGAAACTGCTGTCGGTCGAAAAAATTAGCTCACTTGGTTGGCAGTTTAGCGTCTTGCCCCTCTTCACAACACGAATGTTTGTAAATGAAAAAACCTATGTATTAGTGGAGTACCAGAAAAGGATTTAACTAAGCTATCCTCCTCTGCCTATCTGTCTGTCTGTGTCTCAGGTGCCTCATCAAGTGGCTGGAGGTGAGGAAGGTGTGCCCGCTGTGCAACATGCCCGTCTTACAGTTGGCCCAGCAGCAGGGCAGCCCAGAGCCGCAGGGCCCCATGCAGCAGCCCCTGCCTGGGGTGGAGAACCTGGTGTAGCAGTCCCACCCTCCACCCTCCGCGGCCACTTCCCTTCCACCCGTCTGCCCAGAGACCTGCTGGCCCGTCCCCAGCTCCCAGAGGCACTGCCTTACCTGCCCTCACCGCCCTCACTCCCGCTGCCAGTACAGGTACACGTGTCGTGCACACAACCAGTGGCAGATGGAAGGCAGACCCTGATTTCTAAGCAGCAACGTCCATGCTGCTGCAATCTAACCGCCTGACGTCTTGCTCTGACCTTGTGGTTCACACCCCCTAGGCACATGCAAACAGCGTCCACAACACAAACCAAGACAACTTTTAAGAAGAACTCACCTTTTTATGGATTTTCAAGATTCTCCTCCACCTAGGTTGTTTCCGTTTCATTATTATTATTTTTTTTTCTCTGTGGCCAAGAAGTGGTCATTCTGACTGTTTTCACAACCAAAGCACTTTTCTGGGGACACCAGCACAAGAAGACAAGCAGAAACGGAAAAAAAAACTACAAGTACAAAACTACAAGATGGAAAGCGGCTGCATTTTCAATGAACATTTTTTGTTGTTTTTGTCTTTTTTTAACAAGCACTTTATGAGAACTCAACCTTAATTGCTTGTGAGGTAGTAGCAAGGTCATATTTTATATTTTATTAAAATGAATTAATTGTATTTCTTTTTCTTTTCATTTATTTGAAATGTAAAGAATCTCAACTGTTTGATTTTTATTAGTTGGGATATTGATTTGAAAGGAGAGAAAGCAAAGATAATTTAATGAAGATGTCTAAAAGGGATACTAACTTCCCATGAATAATGTCAAGAAAGTTGGAACAGTTATTGATGGCGTCATGCGCAAAACACACAGGAATGATTGATTAATTGCGACTGAGGAGCGTGTGTGTGTGTGTGTGTGTGTGTGCGTGCGTGCATGCATGCATGCATGTGCGTGCGTGCATGCATGCATGTGCGTGCGTGCATGCATGCATGTGCGTGTGCGTGCATGCATGTGCGTGTGTGTGTGTATGTAACTGTGCATGTTTTTAGTGTGTTCAGTTTTAGGTCAGGTGGCGGCGGAGGTAAATCATCTAAATGTGAATGTGGAGTGTTTAGGGAGTGGCAGCTGGTCACTCCTGGTCAGGGGGTGGCCTGTAAAGCCTGGGCTATGTTCATGTGAAGAGATAGTGTCCCATGTGAAGGATGTGCATCATGTTGACAATGAGCACACAGGAGCCGACTTTGTGAAAGGTGATTGTGAACACATCTGAGATGTGCAGCAGTGCTCCATGAATCGAAGGTTTAAGCTTAAACGGCTAGAATATCGTTTTCAAACGTAATTGTTGCCAATAGCCTATACCTTTTCCTTTAATGCAGCCTAATGAGTGGTGGTTATGTTGGTTGGCAGAAAGTTCTATCAAAGATGGTACAAAATTAAGAGACAAATATTTCACGTGCTGTTGATTTGTCAAACATATTTACACAAATAGCATAATCTATATACACTGAAATACATATTCTGGTTATTCTGTGAAAAGTGGAAGAAAAAAAAAGAAGCGAAAATGTTACAAAGAATTCTGAAATATCACTCAACTATCAACTTCTGATCTGTCCTCTTCAGGTCACCATGGAGCGCTGTTGGCATTTCTGTCTGAAACTATTTTAGCTGATCAGTTACCATCTTTATTATCTCATATTACACTTATAACAGAATGTTGGCTTTGATCTTAGCCCTCGTGTTCATGTTTCCATGACATTCAGCAAAGCAGCAAGTATACATAATTTGTATGTGTTTGCATTTTTAATGATGTATCACATTGGAAAGTAACACAGTTCAGTTCGAGGAACTGGTCACGATTCACAAACCGAACAAAGATCTTATCCCTGCAACCCCAGAAAATGAGCCTTTTTTCAGAGCTGTGGTCTCAACACCAGCAGCCCTTGGAGGACTTATTTTAGGGAGAAGATTAATTGTAGGTGGCGTAGCTCTGTCCCATTTCAGCCGAGCTCAGCATATCATCCAACTCTTTTGGCACTGCTGGGGCTCTTTGTGCGGCGCTGCACAAAGGGCTACTGGCTGGATTCTCAATGGAATCGGAGCATTGCTCTCGTGTCGGTGACGTAGGACTCTCTGTGTGGACCAGAGCAGAGCCTGTGGAGACTGTGGTCAGCAGGTGAGGCAGCGTTTTAATTCTCCCCACAGAATAGCAGCCTTTTCTGAGCCCTTTTCTGGCCCTTTCCCCCCATCCCACCCCAACAGCTTTGTATTATCTCTACACCCTGTCCACCACAAACAGTGGGCTTTGTTTTACCCTATTTTTATGGTGGCCCCACCACCTAGCACCATTGAACCCTGTTTAGAGATGAAATGACTTGTTACCTAGATTGGAATCACCTGTGTGCAAATTGGGTTGGCCCATGACTCCAGATGAACAAATATGGGATTAGGATGACTAACTGGCCTGTCCCACTTGTGACACTACATGACACTTGACTAACTTAACAGGTCTGGTCTGTAATAAGGCCCCTGGAAGTGTGATCAGTCTCAATTGGTAGGTTTGTTTTTTGTGTCTTCTCACATGTAAATGCCTTCCTCCAGGCAGGTATTCCTACTGCCAAACGCTGCTTTTAGGTGAAGATAGCCAGCAACTTCAACAGAAAGCAAGTTGAGAAATCTTTACAGTGAGCCTGTAAGTGCTACTCCTAAGTTTGGAGCTTAGCAGAGCACCCCTTCGAAAGCCATACTGTAGCCATGCAATTTTGTATTTGAACAGTATGGGTTCAGCATCTTTGGGCAGCTGTTGAGAACAAAATGCCCTTTGTGTTTGAGGAAACGCGCAGATTGTGAATTGGAGCTTTGTGCATCACTGACATATTCACTTGTGTAACATATTGTGTCCACATTTGTAAATCAACACACTACTGTGGTTAACTGAGGAAAGTGTACATCTTTGAAGACACACGGTTGGATATTGTGGCCATTGTTTCACACTAACCATGTTTCTTGTATCACACATTGTTTCATTCCCTTGTCAAATTGTGAAATACCCCAGAACCAGAACCATCTGATTACATATGTAAAAGTTCAACTGAAAGAAAACTGAGTCATGAAGATTACCTTTTCTTTTTAAGGTATTGTTCGGTCACTGAATGTATGTTTTGCTGACATTTTAGAGAGTTACGACAGGACTGTGAACAGCATGATAATGTGAAATACATGTTGGTGCCACAGGGCTGACTGTAGACCGGTTTGAAAGTAGAATTTCCCTCTCCTCATTTTTTCATGATTTAACCATACAAACGGCATATATGAACTACATGTTATACCTAGATTATATCCATAGTTTTTAAACGAACGTAAGGTACACTTTTTTCATAGTAACCGTATCCACTCCCACTGCCAGGTTCATAATTGGACATTATTCCCATAAAAATTAACTTAAATTAAATACAGTATCTCCCTCAATGTCATTCTGTACCATGGTCACTATACACAAATACCTCATACGTGTTTTGCGAGGAGGAGTTGCTTGCTATTCCTACTTCTATAGCATAGATTTGAGGACAGTTTTACATCTCACATTGTAAATCCAGTGGAGATACTGTATAATGATCAATTGGTGTGGCCTGCTGCAATCATGGCACAGAAAAAAAACACGGCTTTACTCTCTTTCATATCACCCAGCCAGAGAGTTTGCTGGTTTTCTGATGGTTTTGCCACACCTTCTGCTCTTTAATTCAGGTAAAAAACATCACACACCCAACAATGCCTGCCTAGTTCCAGATTGTGTCTCCATATTGCATTGCTCCCTCACTACTAGTGTAGTTGCACAAGTTGGATGGAGCATGATTGACAGCTGTCATGCTCTAGTTGCCAAAATCACTACTTCACTCCATGTGTGATGGGATGAAATGCTCAAGTTGGTTATCCAATTTACAATTGTGCTCCCTCCCACACCTCTGCGACTCCTTTGAGCAGCCTTGACTTGAGTTTTGTCTGTCCCATCTGCCAAAGCTCATACACGTTAGAGCCTCAGACTGTCAGTGCTATGGTGAGGGAGTGCAGGGGTTGTAAAATAATGGCAGCAGCTCCATTCACACTTAGATCCTAAACCACTCCAGAGTCTTGGGTATCTTTTAGTGGTCAACAGCAGGGCTAACGGAGAGGTTTTTATAAGCAGTCTAAAATGTTATTTCGGAATAACTGCCGGTTTCCAATAGTTTTGGGCCTTAACTTTTGTTTCACTTCACCATTCGTCTTACTGTCACACGTGTATAACCCCCCCCACCACCACCACCACACACACACACACACACACACACACACACACACACACACACACACACACACACACACACACACACACACACACACACACACACACACACACACATTCTCTCTCTCTCTTTCTCTGTACTGCTCCTGTTTACTTAGTGTGTTGTATATTTATTCAGTGTCAAGCGTCACCCCACTTCTGAGTCCCGACATGCCCCCACCCAACATGACATCCCACTCACCCCTCTACAGGCCCCTCAGTCCCCTACCTGACACTTCCTGCTTGTGTTAACACTGATCACTGATTATGTTTGTGAGCCTCACAGACATATTTGTAAAACTAAGAATTCTGCAGCAGAATATTTTTGGAGACCTTTGCTGTACAGTATTTGTAAGCTCTATTTTTGTATATTTAATTGCTATTTTGGAGGAAATTTAAAAAATGAGATGCATTACTTTTTTTTTGCTAATTTCATGTTCTTTTCATTTGGAAAAAATGTTGCATGTGATTGACTTGAACTGTAAATAAAATTCTGAAATTTCTTTTTTTGAAATGACCCTGACTCTGTCTTTTCTCTGTCCGGTACCTGTGGTTCTGTCAGGAGTGTTATGTAAAACTGTGCTGAGTTGAACTCATTCTAATATGATTTGTGAAAGGTCGCATAGTGCTGGCACGCTGCCTGTTCTGCCACAGGCGCTCAGTAAGGGAGGGCATGCGTGTTACATAACGTATGGGGAGTTCTTAGCACACCAAAGTGACTATCACGGACATACTATGACATATCACCTTGGTTTCAGTGCAATTATTTGGCAGGAGAGCGTGAAGGATATTGTCACCACCCAAAATAAGGCTGTGTCTCTGATCCACTGGCACATAGCTGACGTGGTCGGAGCTATAATGTGGTTAGTGTAGTAAAGGTTAGCTTCAGTCCTGGGCTTGCAGTGTGGTCTAGAAATGGCTCTATCGTATGTGTCCATTATGTAAGCATGTCATTACCAAAGCACAACAAGACCAAACTTGTCATGCAGCTTTTCTCTTATTTGTAATGACTAGTGGACTACTCGTGCATCACAATCTTTCAAAATGGCCCTAGTCCGGTTGAATACTTCATATACAGCGCCGCCTATTAGTATTGGCACCCCTTAATTTTATCTACAAAATGTGCAATATATCCAGAAATAAATGGAAATATGCCCAACTTTTACCAACAGGGTCTTTTAATTGTTGCTCCGAAGATATTTAAAACAAAAAAAAATCTTTTTTCCAAATGGATTTTGTAATTTCTAAGAAAAGGAAGAAAAAGGGCATGTGCAGAAATATTTGCACCCCTACTTAATGATTTACTTGCACCGTACCCCTAGCAGTGACGGCCTCCAAACGTTTTTGTATTCACCAACAAGCTTCTTGCACTTCTCTGGTGGTATTTTTCCACATTCTTCCTTCATTTTCCAACCTTTTCTTCCTCTTGAACAGGTACCAGATATATTCTCTTATTGACAGATTTCACATTCCCCGAGATTTTCAGCTGGATTTACATCTCGGATCATTGCTTGCCATTTTAGAGCAGTGGTTTTTTTTTTCATTTTAGATCCATTGCACTGTGCTTCTGGCTGTGTGCTTTGGGGGTTTGTCTTGCTGGAGTGCACAGGAGCTTCACCTCAAACCAAGTGGTCTTGCACAGGGTTAAACATTTTTCTTGAATGATGATCCCTGTGAAGCCTATCATGATACATATGGTCAAGGCCTCTAATACTAGATGAAAAAAAGCAGCGACATAATATTATGAATCGGACACCATGCTTGGTTTTTGGCACGGTAAAAAATACTTTTTTGTAGGCTAACATGGTGTTTGTGTGCATTACTGAAAAGCTCTTCTATTGCTTCATCTGACCTTAAAACATTTTTGAAAGGATTGTGCTTTGTCCGTGTTCACTTATACAAGCATGAGGTGTTCCCTTTTTTGACTTTCATTAAGCAATTGGGTCTGCCTTGGTCTCCACCCAAATAGCCCTGCTCTGTGTCGTGTTTAACATGTGCTGCTTGTTAAAATAACTACTCATGAATGTTCAGAGTTGGTCTTCAGGTCCAGGTTATTCCACTATTTGCACCACCATTTTCACAGACTTCTATCACAAATTCTTCCCTTACCCCCACATCCAAGGAGGTTCTTTACATTGGTAATTTTCATGTTTGGCAGATTTCTTAATAACACAACACAACATTGAAATTAGTATACCCTGGTCTTTTGAGATGACCTTTTTATCATTTGGAGGTCTTGTTTTTGCAAATCTAGTGTCCCAAGACAGCTCATCTGTCTTCACCTTTGGGAAACAGGAACACGATGTAACCGGTGGCTTTTAAAAGCGCAGATATCATTATTCATTGGTTAATTCATGTCCTTTGGACAAAAGCAATTTAGCAAAGGCGGCTCCCCTTTGTGATTGACCACATTTGAGTCAAATGGAGACACTGACGAAGGCAACAGCCGAAACGTTTGTCTACACTTCTGCTGCTATGTAAATAAAAAAATAAAAAAGAAGAAAAGAAGAACCCGAGTGCGATCCACTTTTTCACCTTCACAGTGATATTTCCTCTCATAGTTCAGTTTTTAATGTTGTTGATCATTTTCCTATTTTGTAGTTTGTATCAACCACAAGCAATCTAGAGTAAAATAATGGTTGACCTTATTATTTGTCTGGAGATATCTCCAATTATGTGCTTAAACTTCAAGGGTGCCAATACTAATTGGCAGTGCTACATATACTACATAGGCCGTATACATACACAAAACCACCACCACCTCTTTGTCAGAGACGGAGACAGCAACAGTGTAGTTGTGGTATCTCGTAGACATTTTCCTCCCACACTGTCTGGAATTTTGTGCAGATTCTGTACAGCAAAGCACTGATGGGGTACTTTTTATTTTGTTCAGTCCACCTTTAATTAAAGCCAAATAGTTATTGTGTACATATGTATGTCAGTGTGTATAAGAGAGACATTGGAGGATTTGTGTGTGAGAGAGAGAGTGTGTGTGTGAGTTTGGAGTGAAGCCCTTGCCCCGCCCTCTTACATAACATGTGAGAATGGTGAAGGAGCAATGCCTGGGAGAGAGTGAGACTTTTGGAGCAGCACAGTTAATGAGTTCTTGCCACAGCAGTCAGCGCTCTGAACGCATCGTTTTATTATACAGCATGTAAAGGGGTAAATTAGTCCAACTAACAAAAAACAGCTGTTGGGGTAGCTGGTGTTTGGGAATGAGTATGGTGTTTAGCAGATGCGAGTGGCACAAACGTACACTCCAGTGATCTCTGTGTGTTATGGAAAGAGGCCCTCATCTTGGATCTAGTCCTGTTACAATACCCTGTGATGTATGGTATACCAGTGGTGCTGTTACAATACCCTGTGATGTATGGTATACCATTGGGGCTGATGTGCATGTTGTGTAAACCACTGTGCTATGTGATGACCCTGAAAAGCTTTTCTGTAACGCGTTGCTGAGAAGGTGATGCTGTGTAATTTCACCATGCCATGTAAGATTGACAGTCCTTTTTTTCTTATGATATGTAGCCTCTAGTCTTACTGCTGATGGGGTCGCCGGCAGGCCTACTCACTATTTGCTGAAAATACTTAACTACATCATAACAACATTGCTATGACATTGCAAAGAGCCTTACGACATAGCCATTACAATTTGGTGACAGTAGGGTTATAAAATAGGCTCTGCACTAAGGGGTTGATAACAGCAGAAAATGCTTTCCAGCCAAGTGAGTCCTTTACAATGAACTGGGAAGGCTGTAGGCCTATATCTAATCATATTTGCTTGTGGGATGAGGAGTCCTACCAGCAGGGACTTGATAATTATGATGAGCTAATTAAATTGTTTTCTCACTGCTTCGTGTGGTATCTAATCTTTGGGACAGTGATAACAAAACACTTAGTTACCACCAAACACTAACAAGCTGATACGGTATGCCATCACATTCTAGACTGATATGAGATATGTGCATGTGAGAGTGCATCCAGTTCATATCAACATGCTGCTCTTCTTGACTGTGGGCATAGAGAGCTATGATTGTGTGCTCTCTGTCTGTACTGTTACGTTGCAGCAAAAAAAAAAAAAAAGTAAAAAAGAGATATGTGAGAGTGGAGTGCATCCAGTTCATATCAACATGCTGCTCCTCTTGGTTGTTGTGAGTACTTTGCCGGTACTGTTACAGTTGCAGCATGGGGCCTTGTCTTCACAGATCATCCTCGGTGGGTGTTGATGTTACCGCCACGGATTCCACTCTGTGCTTTTGCTCCACTGACGCAACAGCCACTTGCTGTAACAGCCGCCTATCCCCAGAGTAGCAGATCCTGGGTGCTGATAAGAGAGTTGAGTAAACGACACGGCATGATGAGAGACCTGAAGAGGGAAGCCGGCCGGGGCCGGGGCCGGGGCCCTCTCCTGAGGCCTCTCTTCACGCTCACTACAGGGAGCACAAGGGGCTCATCTAAAGCCCAGTCAGCTCAAAGCACTCTCACAACAATCAAGGCTGTTGGCTTCTCTTGAGGTGGGCTGCTGCTGCTGCTGCTGCTGCACACATGAGAGGCTCTTTGTGAAGGAGGCTGAGTTTGAGATGGGACATTACTGCCTCCCTGTGCTCAGATGGGTTAACAGCATGCAACCGATCTCCCCATGATCCCCTTGGCCAAAAAGCCAACAGTAACCCCAATATGATTAGTCACATGCTGACTTCATTTGCCTGGAAGAATGGGGAATAGCTTGACTTAACACAAACTAGTTATTTAGACTAATTCAGCCTAAGCTATCAGATAAAATGTACATATAAATAGGCCTACATTCCAAAATCCATGTAATGTCCTCAATGTTTCAAAATGGTTAAGTTCAATTTTATCATTCATGAAAATCTATTGACTTTCAAGTTTGGTGGCTTGGGATTTTAGGATAAAGGGTTCTGCTACACTGGTCTAGAGTGCCAACCAGTGGAAACACATGATCTAGCAGGCTGCTGTATTCTCTTCCACATGAAGTGAAAGCTCAACTGGGAAACTCCAACTCCCATTGTCATTGTGACACTGCAGTAGAGTAGAGCAGAGCAGAGTAGAGTGCTTTTATTGTCACTATATAAATACAGTGAAATTATGTTTGGAAGCAATCCACAGATGCCCACAAAAAAATAACACAGCACATAACGAAGTTGCATTTATGCCTCACCCGTGCAAGGGGGAAGCCCCTAATGGCACCCGAAAGGGAGCCGTGCAGCAGGGTGTTGCCATGCTCAGGGTACCTCAGTCATGGAGGAGGATGGGGTAGACCACTGGTTAATTACTCCCCCCACCAACCGGGCGGGTCGGGAGTCGAACCAGCAACCTTTGGGCTACAAGTCTGACACCCTAACCGCTTACCCAAGACATGACTGCCCTACCCTACATGGTGTATAAACATCAAAAAAATTACTTAAGGTGCTGCTACTTGATGCTCAACACTAACGTATGCAACTGTTATTGATCTGTCAGTGATTAACAACAGAGCCAAAAGCCAATGAGTGCTGGGCTGGCCCACCCGGCTTAAGTCATCCAGTGGAGGTATCATATCATTGACAGAGGAAAAAACCCAAACAAAGTGAGCTGCATCAAAATCTAACTTTATTTGCACTATGGACACTATTGCAAATGAGCACACATTGATTTGACAGTAACATAACCTATATACCTTGTGATTGGCTGAACTATCTAGTTTTTAGGCACACCAAAGACTGTACAGACTACACTGCAGCCTTATCCCACTCACAAATTCAATACCAAGAGGGCAGGTATGTATTGCACACTATTAAAGCACAGATGATGAGAGGACGTCAAAAGAGTAGCTTCATTTGTATTCAAAAAACATTTTTGACAAGTCATCGGAAGATCGTTCCCTTATACATATGTGGGTTGGGATTTTGGTCCAGAGCTGCTATATCAGCCTCTTTTAGAATTTCTCCACAATGTTTTCCCAGTGTCTCAAGACAGTGTAATTTCATTTTAATTTGAAATAGTGCAACATTTGATACTCATACATCTCTTGTATAATAAATATGCAGATAATTCCTGAACTTGTCCACTGGGCAGATAAAAAGTGTGAATCAAATAATGGACATTTTTGCCAGTCTTAAATTTCAAACACAACACGTGTTCTTGCTACGAATCTGTCTGGATACATCAGGTTGGTTTCCTATATTTTATCTCATCATCCTGGAAACTGTACATGTGATTTTTTTTGTTGCTTTTTACACATAGTACTTAATGCAAAAACAAAACCTGTGGCTGAACCTGGTCACTGATGTATTGGGCTTGATCCCCCACAAAAAATTAACTCCCTAGGCATCATCATGACATGACTGATTTCCTGAATGGAAAAGTAACTGTAAACATCAAAACAATCAACCAAACATTTAGGCAACCTCAGACTGATCTGCATTCCTTCTGGAAAGTAAGTTGCTCACAATGTGCCACCCCCTTGCTCCTTCCTATTGGCATATTGTAACCTCCATTTACAAGTTATCGCGCACAGTGAGGATATATTCACCATTCAATGGCACTGATAGAGAGTGGTTCTGTACTTTTCAAATGGTGTTAAAACGGTCCTTCACCGTTCACTGTGGGCTAACTGTATGTGCACAGATAATGGTTGGCAGTTCTAGTTCAGCCATTACATTTCTTCTCTACATTAAAGCAGTGACAATTCTTCATATTTCCCTCGGAAATGAACATCCTGACAACTTATGGCATGCCACTGAAAAATACAATTTAGTATTGCAATGCAAACAATGGCAATAACTATGAGTAAGCATTCAATAAGGCATCACAAATGCATGGTTAATACCAGTAGTAGTAACTGTAACTGAAAACGTATTTGTAATGGTTCAATATAACAAATATCAAACTTCAGGTAATGACATCTGATGTGACAAGAGTGCTGTTATAAAAAAGGACACAACAGTATATAAATCAATGTAGCAATGTAGCAACAAGTTACAAAGACCATATTCATTGTTGCTCAGATATGCGTTGAGGTAATGTCTTGTTACAATTCAAACATATGGGAGTATAATACAATCATTCACACATGGAATATGCAGCGAGAGGTAAGAGATGTACTGTACAAGAATGGAATGGGAATTACAAACAGTATGACATCTTGGCACAAATCTGGTTTTAGGAAAAGCAATGTTTCGTGTGCCTGAAATGCATCGTAGAAAGGCCATATGATGCTGATGCCTCAAGTCCAATAGTATCTGGCCAAGAGATGAAAAGGTGAGTTTACTGCCTGATGGTTGAGAGAATCATACTGTATTACATTTGATATTCAGAGTGAAGAAGCGAACTGTACATTTTATATGAAGCTATTGGACTTAAAATCAATGAATTGGAACTGTTTTGGGGACCTATCCACATTCGAGAAAGCTGTATTTTGATTTACCTATTGTGAAGCCTACATAATGACCTGATTCATAATTGTTAAATAAAAGCCACATATCTGTCAAATGTGGTGACTTTGGTAGTCTAAAAGTGTGTGTTACGTTTAATTTGATTGGTTGCGTAACCATCTTGACAGAGTGACCTGCAGAAATCTTTCCTATGCTAAATAACGAAATGATTTACATACACCTGGAATGTGAGGACATGACAAAGTGGATGAAAACTGCCTGCTTTCAAAGCATTTCTTTCATGCTTTAGCGTGGCTGTTACCCACAAGTCTAGAAAATATACAGACAAATCTACAACTTAATATGACAATGTTTGGTTTCAGCGAAGATGAGAGGTTTTTTATGAGTAGACATAGCTTTGTAATTTTTTTTCCTGGCACGTGACTGTATGAAAAGTGGGCAGTTCTACTATGAAACAGTCAATTATCATGTGGTTTTCCACAGATAAGAGAAATGCGTGGTTGACATGGAAAAGTGATAGCCTCGAACCTCTATAAGCGCTTAGTAGAAAGTGCATCCATCATAAAATGTGGGCAAAGAGCTTAACAGAAAACAGCAAAATCACACTATAATACTTGACATTTGATTTCTATTTTTTTTTCCACAGCGGTGCAACAACCAAAAAATAAATATAAAACCTCAGCAAGCAGTTCAGCTTTTACATCAACATGTCTACCCACTACAGCAGAACAGTTAAGAAGGCAACATGATGTATAAACACAAACATGCCAACATTATAGACATCTCTCTTATAGAAATAAATAGTTCAAATAATTTCATCCTCTTGTTAAATAACTTTTAGATTCCACATATAATATAAATTATCTATAATACATGACATACAGCAAATTCAACACTAGTCTTTATAATATGCCATGTTGATATAGTTCATTCTAGTTTCATTGCAAAGAACTAGAAACAGAAGGATGGCATAATGTCCCCCCTCTTGCTCCAAGTTGACCTTTTTCATCTTGCCTGTATTCTCTCCATCAATTACATATTTACAGATATTTTAAAGTCTTAAAGGACAGATTGTCTGTGGTAACTGAACTTGCAACTGAAAAGTCTATGCGTGAGCTAATGGAGCACTCCAGCTCAATGTAGGACTTCTCTGTCCTATCTGAAAATCAGAGGGATGTTTTGCCTTTGTGCAAATAGGCCAGATGACAGGGATGCTTGGCTGCTCCTCTTGTTCTCATCCTATCCATAAACTGTGTCCTGTATGTACTGCACTGTGCAAACAGTATTATTTACAGTTACCCCTGACTGAATGTACCATGAGTCAACAGTGATTATATGGTGATTAGTTACCCACATCATCCACTCTAACAACTCTGTCACATGAGTCAGCAAATCCTCTAGTTATCAGAACAGGCAGCATATCTTAAAGGAAGTGCAGTCATGTTATATGGATCCTCTTCCCTGGGTTGGGCAGCCTGTCTGTCTGGATGCACTGCAGTTATTGGTTTGAAATATCATCCTGTGATGACCAGAGACTGGTTTGGAGGAACGAGCACCATTGCCAGGCAGCTTTCATAATAGTTAATGCAAACATCTGGTATCCACACTGCCGCATGGAACCATCAAAAGGTTTTTGAGACATTGGTCAGCAAGATCTCCAGTGATCACAGTCAAGTTCTAGGTAATATACGTATCTCTTGCAGATGTAAAATATCTGTCGACACACATTCAGCTAGCTCATCTGAAGCACCGAGTGTGATATTTTATATTCCACTTCTTAATCTTCAGGTAAGGCCATTGCCATTGTCTGTGTTACAGTCTTGAGCTATGGTTCTATGTGCACAGGACATAACGCATGCATAGATGCTGAACATATCTGCCCCCTCATTGATGCCTTATAAAAGGCTTTAGCCTCATGTACATTGTTTAGTATCCAAAAACAGACGGAGAACTAAGCTATGTCTCTACATACTGCATATGGCTATGTGCTTCAGAGCGAGAGAGAGAGAGAGGTCCTGCAGACACTGACGGTAGTGTCTAATAAAGCACTAAGAACAGTTCTGGCTAGGGTTCTGGCTCAGGTCACACTGGCCGGTGGTGTTGCCATGGAAACATTAACGTATGACAAAAGTAAGAAAGAATCAAAGCCAAAGTCAACAGCCTTCTACAAAAACATTGATCTGCCCTCCTTTTGAGACAGGTTTGATATTTCCTTTAACTCCGTGCCGCCTTCTGTCACAGACTCCATTTTGAATCCATGACGAACCCTGATGCGTCAACAAACATTCATTCAGTGGTAAAATGAACGTAACACATCTGCCGTATTTGTGCAATTGTAGAGTAAATGGCTGTTAAGTGTGAGGATATTATGCCTTTCCAACTTTAAAAAAGAATGATCTTTAATCTCTGGTGAATTACTTCTCAACAGACATTGCGAGAAGCAGGCCATATACTTCAAAAATGGTCTGGGAAATATGATGCATGCCAGAGTAGCTAAAGGTGCTGATGTTCAGTGAGGGATTGAAAAGATTGTGAACCACCTGCATTGTTCCCTGTGGAGCCAGATGGGCCTCCCTGACCTACATAATAAGCAGTGCACAAAAACATGTCAACCAAGTCCAAAGCCCAAAGCTGGTGTGTTCCTGTTTTGTCTTATTCAGTTCAGGATGTAGTATATTACCCACCAAACCATTGTCCATAATACCTTTCACACACTGGCACAATCAGAGGGACAGACAGATTCTCTCTCTCTCTCTCTCTCTCTCTCTCTCTCTCTCTCTCTCTCTCTCTCTCTCTCTCTCTCTCTCTCTCAAACACACACACACACACACATACACACACAGTCACTCACTCACACTCTCACACACATACACACACACACACACACACACACACACCCTCACTCACTCACTCACTCACACCAAAATCCATACTCACTCACTCACACACACGCACGCACGCACGCACGCACACATACACACACACACACAGCAAAATCCATACTCACATCCATACTGCATGTCACTGTACTCACATCCATAACGTCTTTGTTTATTCAGTCAGACAGCCAGTGCTGAAGAGGAGCAGAGAAGAAATTGTAAGTCAGAGCAATCACTCCTGAGACTTAACTCAACGCAAACCAAGACACACTACCCCTCTGTCTGCAATCTTAACATGTGCTCCATCAAAGAAATGTCTGCAAGACACTAGATGCAACCAGCAGAACCCAACAAAATGATTGAGTTCCAATGTCGTCATTTAGTATTGATTTCCTAGTTTGCAAAGGAGCTCTATGTTGTCATGTATTAACGTAGTCTCACACTGAATGAAGTTTACATATAAGGTCTGCTTGGCAAGAAGTCAAAAAGTCGAAGATTGTCCACTAAAGTCCGTTCAAATGACACAATGAAGTGTTGGTGTTCTGCATGGTGTGAGTGCAGGTCCATTTGAGAAAACCACCTCGGTTGTTGTTGGTACTCGCTCTCAGTGTGTTGCCTTGCTGTCTTCTGAGTCTGTTCTCTAAGGCCAGTACACTTCCCCTCAACAGGCAGTAAGGACATGGAGTCAGGGGCAGGTGGGGCAGTGCCTATAGGTGGCTTTCACCAGTGAACTGGCTGTTAGCACAAACCATCGGCTTTCACATGGAGTATTTTGGAGAAACCTGGACGTTTCTTCAGTGCCTGGAAGACAAACAAAGCGGCATAAAACTGTGTTTTTTTCTGAACTGAACCACAGCATTCAAGTAGATAGTCATCACAAAGCATTGGACAACCTTGATACAAGACATAAGTCAGAGAGACTAGATAAGAATAATACTCTTAGAATCTCTGAATGAGACTCTCTGTGGATACAAGTAGGTCCTTGTATTGTTAGTTCAAAACAACAGACACCCTCCATTAGATGTGGACACTGGGGTTGCATATTCCGGAAAACTCAGTCCAAAGTGGTGGCTGTAAGTGCAAACCAAGAATATACTTAACACTTGAACATGCTAACAACCCGTAAAATATTGAATGACGAGAATTGACTAGATGTGCAGTCATAACTTTTTAGTTTGTGCTTATATCCAAGCAACGTACGTGACTCATAGCCGGAGGAAGGAAGGAATGCCTTTTCTGACTCACCATCTTCAGAGACAGTCTTAACAACATAAAGGCTGCTCTTCCCCACTGTGGGTGGCTGTTCTGTGCGAGTTCTCAGCTCATGTGTATGTGCATCACTTCCCTCCCTGCAGGTCATCTCAGCACTTTGAGTGTCTGCTTCCGGTGCCTGGCTCTACAGATCTAAAGGGCACTTTAGATGAAACTTGCAGACTGATGGACTTGCTGAGGCACCTCCTCCCACAGACAGGCTGCCTCAGCCACAGTACTTACAGGGTGCATTCCAATATGCAGACTTCCCTCCTCCACTTGTGCTTAAAGGGGTATGCCACTATTTTGGGGCTTAATACAGTTAAAATCGTTGGCCAGGGTTTATAAAGGTGGTAAAGTGTCTTATTTTTCATGTAAGCCGTTGTTTTGCTTTAAGACAAGTTAAAAGAGGGAATATGTCGCTAAGCTAGTGAAAGTCAATGGATCCGTGTACACACTTGTAAACTCCAGCCAACGATTTTAACTGTATTAAGCCCCAAAATAGTGGCATACCCCTTTAAAGCCTCGCATGTTGCTGACACCCGCCTCTGTGGAGAAAACAATGAAGTTTCCCTAGCCACAACAATTTTTGGGGGACTGTTCTTCATTCACCATCCCAATTGCAAGTGAGGAAATGACATTAGAATTGTGCTTTTGCAAGATAACACCTGTAGTCCTGACTGTGGAGTTTGTGTGTGCTGGGAATAAAACTGTGACCATGGTGTACTAGTGTGTAATCATCTCACACGTTCTTTGATGGTGCGGTGTAATGATGAGGCAGGAGAGGATTGGCTACTGACAGATCCATGGCACACAAAGTTGACATAACGTCAAACAATAAAGTTAATCACTGACGCAACACTGCCCAACATCCCAATGTACTGTGTATCTCGTTACAGTATGAATCTAGAGCTTTGTTGCTGACCTCCTCTAATTACATGAACATGACACAGTCATGTCATGCCACGTCACATTGGTATAATACAATTGCATTTATTACATTGACAAACCCCTTGATGCATCACAGTTTCGTATTTGGTTTCCCAATATACAAGTTTAATTGTACAGAAGCAGCCTGAAGAGGATTGCATTTCTATATTGTTGTTTTCAAAGTGTTTCAAACAGTCTTCATCAGATAAGGAGTTAATATTTGATCAGATAACATTTGAACAAAGATGTTCACACACCACTACACAGAACAGAGGACAAAAAAATAGCTTGGTAACAGCATGTGGCAACAGTATCACTTCACAGCACACTCTACCTGCAGCTTGTTGACCATCTCATCAAAAAGCTTCCTGGCTTCTGGACTGTTGGGGTCTTCAAAGTAATCTTCAATACCAATCTGCACCACAATTGACTTCAGATTGCGGCACACACCTATTTAAAAGGAGCAACATGCAAGAGATAGCTGTTTACATGTATATAGTATTTAGCCTAATTCAGAAATGCATTTATTGTCATAAGTATAATTATTTATTATTACATAAATATAATTTCCATACAACTCTTCTATGGAGCAGATGCATGGATATATGATGCTTGGCACTTTTACAGTAAAACATCTTCTTGTTGCCATGGATGTTCTATCCAGTAGAACACTAACTAGTTTTGAGACTTTGAACTCACTGTTGAAGTGCAGCAGGGCCTTTGGTGTGACCGGTGTGGAGGTGAGGACCAGCATCTCCAGCCCCTTTAGTCCCTCTCGGCAGACCTCAGCAGCCACTTCCTGGTTGATCTCACTCACATGGTCCAGCTCCAGCACCTGCAGCCTCATGCAGTTCCGTGCTGAACAAAAAAAAGATAAGACACGCACGCACGCACGCACGCACACACGCACGCACGCACGCACGCACACACACACACACACACACACACACACACACACACACACACACACACACACACACACACACACACACACACACACACACACACACACACACACACACACACACACACACACACAAAAGTGCATGTACTTTAATATTGTTACATGAAAGACAAAACTGATTGAGTCCATGTAAGCCATGTGAGATGGCAGGATGTTCTTTCCAGCTGTTGCCTTGTGGTAGGCAGATCATGGAGATCAGCAAATCTATTTAATACACCAGCCCCCTAAATGTCTCATCTGTAAGTGTACTCTTACAGGTATATGTCACATTACTGCACAGAGTAGAAACTCATCTGCCATGGTAGTGAGGACTCTGCTCTGAGCTGGACTGAACCCTGATGCACTCCCTCACTGAGGTAGCCAGGCGGTGCCCTCCTAATGACGCAACACCTTCACCATTGCTACTAGTCAGGTCAAGAGCAATGCAAGTACTTTCTGAGCTCCCGAAAAATTGGGAACGCCTCCCACTTTGTCGGAAAGCAAACAACCATTAGCAAACCAAGGGAGGTGGGTCAACCATGCAGTTTGGGAAATGTTAATTGTTGTGCTCTTGGTCAGACCAAGTCTAGAAGAGATTTAAAAGTCGATGATAATCGGCTATCATTGAGGAGCTCTCTGGCTCTCCGACACACAGCCTTCTCGTCTGCAAGCAGCACCACGTGGCATCAGCTCAGAAATGCAATTTCCCCTGACTGCCTTAAGTGCTCCCGCCTGCTGAGCTGTACACACACATCACAGGAAGACACAGTTCCTGAAAGCCTGTTCAATTTCCTCCCTGAGAAAAAAAGTTCTTCATGCACATATAGAATCCCAATCCCAGAATCAATATTGGTGAAGAATCAAAAGAAAACATGTGTAAAATAAAGAATGCAAATGTATAACGTAGAAATGTTTCCGGCACATGAAGTTCAAACGTGTCAACATCCAGCAACTCTAAGAGAGAATCTTTCCAGGACAATGAGATTGTGTTACATTAGAACAACTACAAGAAGAGAATGTGGAGGTTGCTGAAGGGGTAATGTAAATGAAAGTGTTCTGTAATCCCTCCACTAACATGAAGGTTTGTTATAGTGCAATTGCAGTGACGTTTAGTTAATGTGGTATTGTATTTACAGTATGTTTCACTATGTTGATTTATTCCATGGCAACTATGTATCTCTGTATGTAGTCATGTAGTATGGCCATCTCATTGCAGTAACAACTTACCTAGAGACGCCAGGCCTTGGATACCACATCCTGCTCCGCCTACTCCCAGGGCACGTAGGTGTGGCCAGCATCGGCCGATGGTCTGAAGACATCTGTTGCTAAATCGTGCAGGCTGTTGACTGAAACATGGATTGCAGTCATGAGGTCACATAGTATATATCATTTCTGTAGGTTGTGTGCATCTCCTTAAAGGTGCACCGTGTAAGATGGTGGCGCAGGGTGGCCAGAGTAGGTATTGCAACTATGCAGCTCATTGAAATTGTGCTGCCTATTGCCAAATTTGATCTTTTCATGAATCATTTCTGAAAAAAAATCAATATTTACTAGTATGACCAAAGCACAGTAAGTTTTGCAGCTAAAAATGTATTTTTCTGGAAATTCAAAATGACAGACCATGGAGAAGATCCCCCCTTTCATGAATGAAAAATGCAGTCATATTGAATACTTAGGATTTGATGGTGGTGGTAAATATTTGTTAAAAGGTAACATTTGTGAATGGGCAGCATGGATTCTGGAAATTAACTACTAAAAATAGTACACGGTACATCTTTAAACAAAGAAAAACTGATCGTCTAGCTGGTTTATTGAGGCATTAAGTAATGGCTTTTGAGGAATGTGCAAAACATGAAGAATCCTTTACATAAAAAGGTATATTTACACATTTGCCTTACCATGGATGCAATGGCGCCACCTGTAGAGAAATGATGTCTCTGCAGCCAGCACCCAGAGCCCAAATCACCTCCTGCCCAACAGGATCTGTGGCGCTCCTGTAATACACGGCCATTACAACACCCAAACAATTGATATAAATCCATAGCATAGTGTTCAGAGAAATGCAACTCTTCTTTTTGTAATAATGAGCCAGTATTTACACAGTGGTAGACCAATGAATGACTTCATACTCAAAGTTTGGTGCAACATCATGCGAATACATTGATAAAGTCTCTGCAATTCTGACCTGTATGTAACAGCTTGCAACGCGCGGCAGTAGCAGCTGGCCAGCCATAGAGAGCGGTCAGTGAGCAGATTGGGGCAGTGGGACACCTTTAGAATCAGCAAGTTTCCCCCAGTCGCCTTCAGCAACGACTCCAGGCCCTCCTCAAGGCAGCCACTGCACACCACACGGGATCAAATATGTCACAACATGAGCTACTGTGTATTATACATCCTGCTGACCTTCTACATCCTGCTGCATATTTTCATGGGAGCTTTCAATAATTAACCATTTTAACATTTTACTTAAAATTTCTGCTAATAAGCGCAATGTCTATTGCAAAATACAAGTGGATTCATTAGGGATACTGAATTATTGTATTACACGATACATCAAAAGTCCACAAATTCCAGGTGGAGTTACTTACATAATATGTTTGACGAAAAAAAACAGCATGATGATATACTATAAATAACAAGCTAATTATTATGAATATTTCATGATAGCATGATAAATAACCAGAAAACATTTCTTGAAAACATTTGACAGCTACCACAGCAGAATTCTTTGATCTCATTTTAGAGTGCAACATTTTCTAGTGCTCAAGCAGTCATGTGACAAGAGATTGTGACTCAGTAAAATAGTCGTACTCTTGGAATGATTAAGAGAGGGGACGGTGCCGACTCTGCCTTACTTCCTTCCTTCTCTAACTCAGACACCTGCTGGCAGTCAACACACTAGCTTCACCTCACCCATCTCCCCACGAGAGGACAGCTACTGTACACAGGCAGGTTTAGAGTCCATGAGGGAGAAGAGAAACAGAAGGCAAGATGGAACAGGTTGCTATTTACAAGTAATGATGTGAAAAGGGGGTTTTCCACAGCCAAAGATGCACTCCTCCATATGGCATCAGATAGTCCACTGCAGGGAGACACAGTCCTCACTCATGTTCTTTCATCTAAAAAATGGACAGGCCCCCGCTGGTTTAACTGCTCAAGTCTACAACACCTGCTCCATCACATCTCACACCTCACTGATGCTGGGAAAATAACAATACGTACTGTCATACAAAAGGATTTTGTGGTGAAGGGAATAGCCTACTTCATCAATGAAAATAATACTGCACCATGTTTGGGCAAGTCGACTGAATCCCAAAGACCCATCTACTCAACTCAACTGAACATTGTTATGATATATCCATGAGCATTCATATGGATCCCTTACGGGTAAGACTGTAATGCAGACGCTATGATTCTGGCTGCCTAAGATACTACTTACTGTATATGAAATATGTTGATTATGTGTCCAGGGCAGTGATATAGGGTGAAGAATAAGTATAAAAATGTGTACTGTTGGTACTACACAGTGTCGTCATACAACAGCACCACAGAGAAGATGATGTGCTACCAAGCGAGATACCAGGCAATGCTATCAGCCAAGTCAGAGGGACATCCACTTAAATCTACAGGAGCACAGTGTTCCAACAATTACCACACACCTAACAGAGGTGGCTTTCACTTTATTTTCCTCAAACACTTTCACAAAGAATACGCTAGCCAGCAGTAGTAGTTAGAGATGCACCGGATCCTGATTTTTAGGATCCTGCCGGATACCGGATCCACTACCCGGATCCTAAGAAAGGGTTGAAACACATAGCCTACTCGCACACGTGGGCCCTTTTTATTACGTTGGCTCAAACTATTTTCTAGACTCATTGGCTTACTGCCACACTGCCTGCACTGGCCCCTTCCAAAGGAAGGGCTTTCACTCCATGCAGCAATTGGGGTTGTCAAAGACTGACTGAAAAACCTAGGCTAGAGATGCACCAGATCCTGATTGTTAGGTAACTGCCGGATACCGGATCCACTGCTTAAGATCCTGCCGGATCCGGATCCTGTGAAAAACCCTATTATCCTGCCGGATCCGGAACCGGATCTTGGATCCTGTGCATCTCTAGTAGTAGCACATGAGATTAAGCACAAACTATTGTAAAATCTCCTGTACAATTCCTCCAGCTCATCGTGAGGTGTACATAAAGGTCAAGAAGTGTACCGTGTGCTCTTGAGGTATTCCTCCTTGGTCTCCTTCTTGCCCCTCTGCCTGGGTTTGAGGTTCTGGAGGATGAGGGAGTGGGTCTGTGTGCACCACTGGGCCAGCGTGGTTAAAAACTGGGGTTCATGAAAGGAGAGCGGGAGAGAGTTAGACGCAACAAGGCACAAAGACAGAGGAAATAGCAGGAAATAATGAAAAGACAACATGTGTTGTTCAAGCACTTAGAGGACAAAGGGAAATTACAGAGTCGTGTTAATCTACAGTACATGCTGTGCAAGACACAAAGAAATTGATACTATCGTTAGATAATTCCTTCAGCATAATACGGCATGACATTAGGCAGGACATCATGTTATAGGGCACCTCTGATTAGAGGGCATCATGTGTGCTTGGCTTATCTAAATTGGCAATTGTTGACTGGCACAGCATTGCATAGAAAATCCAATATAACTCAAGGCAATGTGTGAAAATCAGACAAGATCCAACTCAACAGACACCCCAACTGTCATTTTGCCATCAGCATTTGGTGCATGTCTGCATAGTGGCGTCACAGACCATCTGAGAGCTTAAATTAGCCTGAACTATATCCATCGAGAATTATGAGCAATTTTGGACTGGTACTGACAACATTACTACAATACAAAGAACTACTATGTAATGAAAGCAGTGTTAATATAACACATTATTTGTGAATGAGATAGCACTGATGCTGCTCTTGACAGTGGAGCAGAAAAAACGCCAGATGGGCTAAAATTTACGGTGCGTGCATTAGTCAGCGAAAACCAGTCTGTAGCAAGCTGGCTATTGGCTGTAGCAAGCTCTTACGGTACCTTGGAGGAGATGCGGGCGTTCTCCAGGAGGACACGAGTCCAGACAGCCGGGTGTCGCGCCACAAATTTCCAGTCGCGACAGACCTCAGCAGCACGCAGTAGTGTCTTGGTGTCCAGGTAGGTGAAAATGCAGAAGAGGGCAGCTCTCATCTTCAGCACCTCTGGGCTGATCACCTCGTTCGACTTTGAGGGGCTCTTCTCGTGACGGCATGGCTTGTAGCCTTCAGAACGACCTTCACAGGGAGGAGAAAAGGAAGAGGCTATTTTACAAAGGTACATGATTGATCATGCTGACTTCCGCAGAAGTTCTGGGAAACACTAATTTCTTTCTTTCTTTGCACTGAATCACAGTGCAATGTTACTGTAGCTGTCATAAATGGCCCGGTTTTAATTCCATTAATGTCCAGTAGGGGGTGTTGCAGCCCTTGCTTCAGACAGACTGTTTCCTCTATGTCCCTCGTTTCTCACAAACACAACACTATCAGGCTTATGTGGAAGCCAAGATATCTCCAGAATAGCACTGCAAGTGGAGAGGAACGAGAACAGAACAGAACGAACACGATGAGTCACATGTGTCAGGGCTTCAGATCTGGGCAGGGTGGCTGGTGAAGCAACACGCGTTTGAAGCCACCACGCCTACACTCGAGATTTTCACAGGCAGTGCAGAGAGCCTACAGCTGAAGGATCAACAAAAAACCCTCAGTTTACACCACAGTGATGGATATCTTACAAAACGGCTTTTAAAAATTCATGTGGCAAGATAATATAAGACTTTGTCTCCCCCAGTAGATTGTGCAAATCAAACATAAGAGTACTACTGAGAGAGGCTCCTGAACTCCTTCCTCCAATCCTAATACTCACAAAGCTATGCCTAAAAAAGATATGGAGGGAAAGGCTGGTGTTTATTGGCCAGATCTGGGAGAGATGCAGTAATCAGCTGGTGCCCTCGTAAAGGGAGTCCCAGTGAGCTTAGATGACAGGGGAGCGGCTGCTTGTAAAGCTTCCACATGTACACATAGTAGCTCTCCTTCTCAGCCTTTCAGGAAAAAAAGAGATGAAAACAGAAACAGAGAGGGGGCAGGGCTTGTTAAGAAACATACATGCATATTACTGAGAAACAGAACTAGAGCACTGTAGATGCTTGTCTAGAATAAAGACAGACAATGGCCACTGTGCCTCATCTCATGTAGCACACGAGTATCTCCATCCATCACTGTGGCTGCACATAGATTGAAATGCCAAATGCATGAACATGAATGAAAGGACAGTCCATAGAGAACCAGGGACAAAATAAAAGCCTCCTGCTGACATAAAGTTCAATGCAAACATGAGCTAACTGATGGAGATGGAGACAACGTGACACATGGATACAGTCCAGGGAGGGATGGAGTGGCCTGTCGAGGATGGCAGTGGTGTGACGCTCTGTCCTCAAAACTCTAACTCAATGTCATTGCAGTTAAAGGGCATTATCACCATAACCAACAGGATTACCCACAGGTAGCAGATGCAATATATTTTTCAATGTAAAAAGGCAATTTTACATAAAACTAAATAAAAATGGAGTAGCAATAGAAACGTAATGCATCATGACAAGAATAGTAAAATTAATTAAGATAACGAATAGTGTGTGTACATGAGTGCGTGAGTGTGTGAGTATGTGGCTGTGTGTGTGTGTGTGTGTGTGTGTGTGTGTGTGTGTGTGTGTGTGTGTGTGTGTGTGTGTGTGTGTGTGTGTGTGTGTGTGTGTGTGTGTGTGTGTGTGTGTGTGTGTGTGTGTGTGTGTGTGTGTGTGTGTCTGTCTGTACGCCAATCATCACAGGCAAGTGTATATACTGTCATTTACAAATCAAGTACACAACACCACTATTTGTGCCCATGATCATGGGAAGCACCTGGGGAGGATAAACAGGCCTGTTGCCCTGGGCCCAGAGAGAGAGGGGCTCCATTACAGGGTATGCAATGGGTGGGGGGCCCTTTACGATGTCTTTGTCCCAAGCCCAGCCAAAGCTGTCAGCGGCCTTGCCCGTGATCTGTATTGCTCTGACCATCTGTGTCTGAGTACAGTCACATACCTATGCAGTAGCTCTCCACTCATTCAGACAGTTTTTCAGAACTGGAAGTAGCCAGAGGGTTTTCCTGGTCTTTATTCACCACACTCTGATACTGCTCTCTGCTCAGTAGCCCCAGAGCCAGCTGGTCTCCACCTGACCTAGATTCAGGCTGGGCAGCGTCCCTTGAGTGAGTGTTCCCTCCCAGATATGAGCCCCTGACTCCACCAGGACTCAAGGTCCTTAAGACAAAAGAACATCTTACCCACTACCTACATTTACTGGGGGTGGTAATGACTTGATCATAACATTGTATAATTGCAATGTTATTATCACAGCAATGGATAAGTATGACTAGTCACAAGAAAACAAACCACATGTCTCTCAGAGGAAAACTGAGAAAAAAATAATTTTGTTTTTCATTATTTGTGATTTTCATTGTTCTTTTTGCAGAATGTCTAAGTCCAGGTGTTGAAAATAAGCTACTACAATTACAGTTCTGGGTTGAATAAAAGCAAACATTTTGTATTTAAAATGGCTAGCTTTATGTCTTTGCTATGGGCAAGAGGAACTTTCCGACTGAATTCTCTGTTTTCTACTTGAAGAGGAGCCACAAATTCATCAGATATCATGAGATATCCACATGTAAGATATATCACTGCAAAGTTTAGAATCTGATAAGAGTATCACTATCTGCAGATCTGAGATTATTTGACAGAGAGAGAGAGAGAGAGAGAGAGAGAGAGAGAGAGAGAGAGAGAGAGAGAGAGAGAGAGAGAGAGAGAGAGAGAGAGAGAGCACAGGTGTGTTACCTAGGCGATATGCAGCCCTGTTGGACTGTTGGCAGTCTGTGGGAATGCGGCGCTCCTGTTCCCATATCTCCGCCTCTGACTCCGTGGTGCGGGAGCCAACATCTGACACGTCCCCCTCTTCGCCCTCGGTGCTGTTGCGGTACGGTCGCCGCTGCCAGTTCTGGATGGCCTGTTTGCGAAGGCCCCAGCTGCGTGAGGCCCCCGCCCGGTCGTAGCCTCCACCGCCTCCGCTCTCCCCCAGACGACACTGCACGTGGTAGTACTGGGCCTCTAGACACTCATCCATGGGGTGCATCTCCACACTGTCACTGTCGTAGCCACCACCTGAGCCCTGTGACACCGACTTTACACGACCTGACACGCTGTTGGAGAGAGACAGAGAGAGAGCGAGCGAGAGAGAGAGAGAGAGAGAGAGAGAGAGAGAGAGAGAGAGAGAGAGAGAGAGAGAGAGAGAGGGAGAGAGAAGACCTGTCAATGACGCACACACATATCATGGCCTCCCTCAAATTTGGACGAGATTCAGCGAGAGTCACACAGAATGACTGGGTGTTGTTGACAGCAGTTGCAATGTGGTTAGCACTTTATGGAGGTGACAGATCAGCAAAGCTAATGAGAGAGGCAGGCTAATAACAGAAATCAGCCACATTGTACAGACCACATGTTCATGACACTGCCTGTGAAACACCCATGTCTTATGAGACAAACTGTTTATTTCTATATTTTATCCATTTATTAGCTTATTCATTTAGCTTTTTCAGAGTACTGCTTAAAGCAGGTGTTCCCACAGTGGCCAGGGGAAAGTGAGTCACTTGGGTTGATGTTTAGTCTGGAGTGGACGCTGGAAACAAGCTTTGGCACTGGCCTGACCTCAGACAGTTGGGACATTCACAATGCATTATGGGAAAGGAATGTTCTACTCCAAGCCTCACGAGAAACAAACTCTGCACCAAGGTTCATGACCGAATAAATAAAGCATTATGATTAAGCTACTGTTAAAGACCACCGTTTTTTTAAATCTCTCACATCACAATTCTGTTTTAACAATATGTTAATGGAGGGAATTTATTCTGCGATCATCCATGAGCATTGCTAATGCTGAGTCTTTGGGCCTACACTACAGTATGCTAGCTCTGGCTAAATCTAAAGCACAGAAACCGCAAATTCTCAAGCCTGATGGTACCTCAATGCCTTCTCTCATCTCTCTCCTGTCTGCTACAGTCTGTGTGCCAGAGGACAGGGTAGGGAGGACCAGAGCCTGTGTTTTGCAGCTACAAGTCCTCAGGCAGCAACGAGTAGGGTGACGATGTGTACTTCACTTATTTAGAACATAGCTATTTTGAAATGAGTCAGTTAGATGGGAATCCTAAAGCTTTTCTGAGCCAAAAGAGAAGTCATAAACAATGATGAATCATGCTTAACACAGCAGATAGCTGCTGTGTCCTTTTCCAACAACGATAACATGTACGCTGAGCTATGCTTTTGTACAACAAAATATCAGCTGAGTTATGTTTTAGTCTTTGTAAACGAGGGCAGATAAAATGTGTTTTGCTATCAGATGTACAGATGTAAGATGTACAGACAATGTGCATTCCCATTCAATTCTCAAACCTACACCTGATTCATTTCACCATGCATCATGGCAAAACTAAAGCTGGAGAGACTCCATGCAAGTTGGTTAATTACATCATTAACAAGATCCAGAAATGCACATACCAATCTTAACCTGATCATTTGACAACATGTAACCATCTTCACAACATTTTTACATAACAGACTGAAGTCTTCTGACAGCAGGGTTGAGCTGTCATACACCCACACGCTTACTGCGAAAATAGCATGTTTGGCTTCATGGCTTCTCAACAGCTTATTTGGCAATGGCTGTACCAACCAGGCTAGCCATTTGGTGACTATGGCTGCAATCTGACGTGAGGGGGAAGGCCTCTGGGTCACTGTAACATGACGTCACATCAGGGAAAGCCAAACATGGATGAGAGCATCTACAGTCAGAGTTATTTTCTCTCCGAAGAGTAAATGTCTGCTCCGTGCTGGGCAGATGGGTATACCCACAAACCACATGAATACACCCATCATCTGCTTGGTTGGTGAGCCTCCTCTTCTTCCACAGAGCACAGTGCTCCAACATCCTGGTGGTGTGTTATGTAAGGGTGTACAAAACCTATTTATAGCCCAAGTATAAAGGGCTTCATCTAATACACACACGAACAGCATATTTTATGGTAGTTTTTTGCCTTTAAAATGTCAGCTGCATTGAGAGCGAGGGGCAAATTGTGAACAGCAAGTTGCAGCATGTGAGATGCTGCTCATCTCTATGGCAGAAATGTTAAATGACCTCACTGAGGCCGAATGGCTACACCAGCGGGACACGTGGCGGTCTACAGCTGTGGAGCCCCTGCTGCTGAGAAGACGATGCTGAGTTGGACGGCAGGGAATGATGGATGCTGTTTCCCACGCAAACCAGACACGGCTCAGTGCCTCTCAGCCGGCCCTGCCCAGGCCAAAACAAAGCCACAGAAGTGACAAACTGGCCATAGATGAAGTCAAACAAGCACCTACACACACATACATGCACACACATACACACAAGCATGCAAGCACACGTGTACAGGTGCGTGCGCACACACATGCACACGCACACGCACACACACACACACACACACACACACACACACACACACACACACACACACACACACACACACACACACACTAATTGGAGAGTGATTCTAACCTACTGTGAATTGTTTTATCTGCACCTCACATATACAACTGCAAGTATCTGGCATGACATTTCTGTTTTTTATTAGTTACACATTAGGAAGGTTTTACTCTGGGGAGAGGGGAGCTGATTCTTCTGCATGGCTGAATGATTCAGGCATGCTTGAGGACTTCAGGCATAGCGGAGTACGCCGGAGCCCACTGCACACAGCAACAAGCCCCTTACAGCACAACACAGTGTTGCAGCTCACATGTTGAAACCCACATGCAGCATTACATAGTGCAGCTTTGGCTCTTTGGTGATGATAAGTCAATGTCGGTCTACTTGAATAACTTTTGAAATACACCACTGACTGGCATCCTTACAGCTAATAAACCATAACTGATTAAGTCATCCAGTCTGGGATGTGGTGAGAGGGTTTCAATGACCATTGACAAAGCACTTAGTCATTGTGGAGTTGGGCTCTATAGTCAGTATTGATTGTGGAGGCTGTCAGCGTGGTTCAGTTTCCCATTTCGTCCTCCAACAGAGTTCTCAGCATCTGGAATCAGCCTGGAGCTGGAACTCTGAATACAGTCGTCGGCGTCTGCATGGTCTACTGAGCGCACGCTTATCGCAACTCACGGTCTACCGCACAAAAGCCATCCACAAGACCCAAGGTCCTCAGGACAGGTTGCCAAGGATACCAAAGAGCAGCGTTGACACAGTTGGACATGGCGAGCAGGGACTAACGGACTGAATAAATTATTACTGACAGAGCGCCAAAGTACATTTGAGCTAGGATATGCGATACAGTACTTCTTTTAACATGAAGTAATGTCATATATAGCAACATAATGGCTCAGGGACTACATAAAATGGTTCATTCATAGGTATTTTACTGAAGGTGAATGACCTAGAGTAGAGTAGACTGATGTGGTGTGTTGAGTCATTTCACCTGAGCCCATCACACTTACCCTGCATTTGGGGAAGGGTGTCGGTCTGACACCTGGTACATGCCTCTGGATGTCCCAGAGATACTGGAATTCCTCTGCAGAGGGAGAGAGAGAGAGAGCGAGAGAGAGAGAGAGAGAGAGAGAGAGAGAGAGAGAGAGAGAGAGAGAGAGAGAGAGAGAGAGAGAGAGAGACATAGAGAGAGAGAGACATAGAGAGAGAGAGACATAGAGAGGGGACGGGGGAGGAGGGAGGGGAGAGAGACAGAGACAGAGACAGAAAATGACTATGTAAACACTTGGTAACTACAATGCACAAGTAAAAAACTGCCATGAGCATTGAGAGTCTGTGAAAGACTGCAACATACATGTATGTATTTGTGTTTCACTTGGTGTATGCATGGTAGTGTGTCTAATATGTCTGAATCAGTGTACGCGTCAATACATCTGTAGAGGCCAGAGAACAGGAAAGCTGCCACAGAGTTGGTAGTACACACACACATCACACACAGGAGACAGCAGGACAGGGAGAGTAACAACAGCTCAATGTAAACTCCAGTGTAGCTGACAGGGTTGGGAGCCTGTGTTATCATGTTCCATGCACCATGTGTTATCAGTCCACCACCATCCCAGCAGGTGTGAGAGGAAACTGCAGAACATCATCACCATCATTTATCCACATACTAGAGAACATACCTGTCACATTACCCCACCCTCATGTCCCAGCTTAAGCCATGTTAAACCAGCGTTAAGCCCGATTCGCACGGGATAAATATTACCTATGGACCCCTGGTAATTCGCAATTACCCCTGGACCTCCGTGATTTTTCGGGGCGCATTCGGACGGGATAAATAAACGTCTGTTATTTACTCAATTCACAGACATTACAAGGGAGTGCAGACGGCGCGCCTATGTAAAATTACCCCAGGACGTGTGAGTTTCGCCGAATTACAGTAGGTAATTTGCGGCGGAATTATTACCTCACAAATCGCAGACATGGCACATTCGCACAGGACTAAGAACTCAGACATTCTCTGTAATTATTCCGAATTACCGGGGGTCCATAGGTAATAAAAGTCCCGTCCGAATCGGGCTTTAGTATCTATTTGATGTTATACACAGGTGCAGATGCAGCTGTGGTTCTATAAAGGACATACAGGCATTTCATGGAGGTGAAACAAATTGGCCATATCACTGTTTTTCCAAAAAGTTTTTCAAGATTCATATTTCTCTGCACATCACTTCAGTAGTTTGGGGGAATGCATGGCATCATTGGAACGCTGGGCTTCTGCATTTTCTAAATGCATGTGGTGTGCAGCTGGAGGGTGTTTAATCTGTTATGCTAAGGCAAGGCCCCTGTTAAAATTTTGCTGTTACCAGAATGGCAATGACCAAGTCATAATGTATTCCCAAATTTTCTTTCTGTGTAATGCCGTAGGAGTGTAGTACTATGGTAGGGACGCTAAGTAAAGTGACTATTACAACGTGACCATACCATGCTTTCTTCACGCAAATTGTTAAAGGGCCAAATGTGTTGGAGACTGAAGTACATTACGATGCAACCCAGAGTAAAGTGGTCCTGCTAAAGATCACGGCTGAGGAAAAGTGACTGAGAGGTTTTTAAAAGGGTCTGGAAAGTAAGCGTGTTGAAGACAAAGTAACTCAGACACAGGACAGACACGATGGTCATGCAAAGTGCTACAGTAGTGTCCGCCATGCAGCCGACATGCAATTCATTTGGAGGGACAGCTCTGTTCAGCTGCTCAAGCTAATTGGTCTTCAAGAGAGGGCTGTTGGAGCTGAGCTTGGAGAGCAGAAGAAGAGAGCCACATGTATAGATGTGCCCTGTTCCCTCCTGTATCACGTCACGCCAACGCCATGCAGGCCAACTCTACCTCTCATGCAAAAACACAACCCCTTGGTGGACCCCACACTCCAAAATTCTGCTGAAAGGTGCATTGTGTAGGATTGTGGCAGTAGGTATTGCAACTATGCTTCTCATTGTAGCTTTGCCAAATTTGATCTTTTCATAAACATTTACTAAATAATGAAGTAATATTTACTGGTCTAGTATGACCTAAGTACAGTAAGTTTTGCAGCTAAAAATGTCTATTTCTGGAAATTCGTAATGGCGGTCCAATTTTTCCCCCTTTATGAAAAGTACAATTTCCCCAGTCATAATGAATACTTATTTTTCTATATAGTATACTATTTGCTGGTGGTGATAAGTATTCATGAAAAAGGTAACATTTGTGAATGGGCAGCATGAATTCTGGGAATAAACTACAAAAATATTACACAATGCACCTTTAAATTCTCTGCAGCCATTACTCCCACTGCAAGTTTCTGTCCCTGCATCTTTCCCTCAATCTTTTCTCCTGGTTTTACTAAAGGTAAGGTGTTGGCCAGTGCCACTGCCTGTTGAGATGGGACAGCAGCCAGCCATAATGGTAGCACTAACAGAGACGGCACATATTCACACAGACACACCCATGCACTTACATACACACAGGCATGTACACAGACATAAACACGCACACACGCACACACGCACACACACACATGCACACGCACACGCACACACACACACACACACACACACACACACACACACACACACACACACACACACACACACACACACACACACACACACACACACACGACACCGGGCCTTGTGCCAGTGGAAAAGACGCAGGAGGAACAGGGAGCTCATCCATCTCCACGGTGACCCACATAGGCATGAGCTGGGCGGAGGCAGAGCAGTGCACATGGCTCAGAAATGGGCTGGAACCAAAGGTCTGCTCCATCTATCTCACACACACACACATGTACACACACACACACTCACAGGCAGGCAGGCAGTCACACACACACACACACACACAGGCAGGCAGGCAGGCATTCAGGCAGACAGGCAGATACACACACACACACACACACACACACGCACGCACGCACGCACGCACGCACGCACGCACGCACGCACGCACGCAGGCAGGCAGGCAGGCAGGCAGGCAGGCAGGCAGGCAGGCAGGCAGGCAGGCAGGCACACACACACACACACACACACACACACACACACACACACACACACACACACACACACACACACACACACACACTGGATATTGGGTTTTAGTATTTAAAACATTGACGTACATACTTGGACCCCAAAATTGTGCAGCCGTTTTGGAGCATTTGCAAGATTACTTCCACTATGGATTTGTGGAAATGTTGCTTATATTAGAATGTTGATTAGAAACATAGAGAGCAAGCACTGATAGGGCGATCAAAAAAATCTTAGAGAGTTCTAACTGCCAACCAAACTAACTATTCTAATTGGTCATTTAAACAATTTAATAGCAATTTAATAAAGGCTCAGCACAAATATTTGGATTGTTTAAAAAGGAAGGGAAACCGTATGTACGAAATTCCTAATGAGATTCATTGTTTCAAGTCTCCATAGGGATGAATGGAAAATAGGGCTCTGCTGACTTGTTCCGCCACAAAATTGCCTGTCATCCCGCCCTGTACACTTGCTTCAAAAATGGCTTGAAATAAAACATTAGGGGTCCAAGTTGGTATGTATGTCAATGAATTACAATCATTTGTGATTTTAACAGCTGATGTCAATGATCTGTCATCCGAAATATGACAAGTAGCTAAGCCTTAGTTAGGGAGCAATGTTAGGGGATACTATACTTGTAACATCAGATAAAATAAACCTACTACTCACATTAGCCTCAGTTACTGTTGCTACCTTTCCCGGTTTTACCTGATAACCCCAGTTTTAATGGTCTGTCTTGGGGGGGAAATCCCAGGACACTGAATGAAGGACACCATTGCTTATAGTACTAGCAAAACGATTGTTTGGGTTTGAGATGTCAAGGGCTATTGACAGACAGTGGCAACCCTATCAGCTACAATGAAACATAAGATACCATGAAACCTAACATAAGGGACAAACAGATTGATATTAACATGCAAAGGGCAACTTCTGCTCTTCATCCAAATCAGACATTCAAACTGGGACTGAGTGTAAACTGGGGAAAAAAACGCTATTTTGGCTTTTCGACTGAGTGTATACTGAACACAATCATAACAGCTTGAATTCTCATAATGAAAGTTTCCATGGAGATATGAAGGGAATGAGGGCACGCCGGGGGAATCCATCACACGTCAGCGCAGGGAGTCCCCAGGAGGAAGGGGTGGCGGGGTAGCGGGGTGGGTAGCGGGATGGACCTCCATCTGAGACAGGCAGGTGCCGCTGCTCATCCCCCATCATATTACCAGTCGGATGGAGCAGGGCTTAACCCTGTTCACACAGAACAGAAAGTAGGCCAGTCTCACACACCCCCATGAGCCATGGCATGCTGAGAAAGCAGTGTTGGCAGAGTTCTCCTAAAACCATGGGACAATTTTCATTTCATACAATGTATTGTCCAAAGGTTAGAAGCCATTCTTTTATAACTTAAAAATAGCAAATCTAATACCAAATTACCTACATGAAAACATCTGTGGTTTTCTCACTTACAATATCAGTATCTATCAGCCACCAACTCCATCCCTATCCCCAATGCCATCTCCAAGCTATAGGGTACACCAAACAAAATGTCGCCTCACGACAACACTATAAAGAAATATGAACAAGCAACTTAATTTCTCTACAATGAACCTTAGGGGATGCATCCATTATAATCTCTGCATAACGCACTTATCCCATATTTATCCCTGAGTATTCTCACTAGCTGTTAATGGCTCTCCTACTGATCTCCATAAAGGGGTATTGTGCCCCAGACTGAGCAGCAGCACACAGTAATCAGTGGTGCAATTAGTCCAGGAGAACATAAACATGATTAGTGGGCGGCATCAGGAAACCCACAAAGCTGCCTGAACCCAGCACAGGGCACTCACTGGCAGTTAATAAGCACAGCTGTATGCTCCTGTCTCATGAGAATACTCTGGCAATACCACAGCACACCATGGCCACACAGTAACTGTAGTGTATAGAAACATGGATAGTGTCTTGTTTAATTGAGGTAATGCACAACCATGGGTACAATGTTCTTACTAGGTACCTGGACTGCCATGGGAAGCACCCACTACCCCCAGGGTTCAGCGACAAAGACACCTATACCCAAAAAGAAGGCAATGTTTTAACGACCTTTCTCACTTTTGTTCTGTAAGGGCCCTGATCCTTCATTGCCATGGTAGTTTTACTGTGTGCAGGCCACTGTTAATGTGTACTAGAAGCATCAATTATTTATCAATTATTATTTGCATGTGGTTTACATGTCGAGAGGCCATACGATTACAGCTCATAGCTCTACGATAAATGTCTCTCCTGCACACATCCGATGTTTGATCGATGTTTGGTATTACTGACAGAGGCAATACAGGTAATCAAGAGATGTTCACCATATTCATCTATTCATTTCTGCCACTGTCTCACAGACTACTGAATTACTGTAACCAACAAAAACATAGCAAACAGACATCATTATGCTGTCAGATGTTCTCAAAGCAATTTCAATGACAATGTGAGACTGCATTCAAGTACTGAGACGAGGGAGATTAGTGAGTTATATGTTATCCATAACTGACTATGACTCAATTCTAATTCGGATATTCTCAAGAATTTAAATAAGAAGTCTTACTGGGCCAAGCATCAAATGCTAACAGTGTGATGAAGCATGCCATTTGTATAGGAAAAACATATATATACAGTAAGGACACGGCAGCTATGCTTTCTGCAGTTGCTGAGTGCACAGAGTCACATTTCAGTTGCAGAGGTCTAATAGTCAGAACCGATTAAGCCCCTGCCCCTTCAAACATTAGGGAGGGGCCTAGAACTGTCAAGAGACACATTCCACCAGATAAACACCACCTCTGCTACTGTAAACAGAGGCCTGACTTCTTAGCGCAACAAACGTCTGCCTAGGAAGGTCACGACACGCTCCATATGAATATTGAGCTTTGTGGTCCGGGTGATTCTGGTATCTAGCGGGCCAGATTCTGCTGTCCTCATATGGTATTCATTTCCAAAAATATAAGCAGCTGTCAGACTTTATTGAGCCTTCTGTAATGAGACAACAAGAAGTAGCTTCAGTGACATGACAGATGTTGAAGAGTCGGTAAGTAAAAAGGAAACTGAGGGCTGAGGAATCCAAAACAATTACACTTAAATGGCATACACCCACGTGAGGACAAATATGGAGAAAGTCACAAAAAATCCTGCTCCTAATTCCCACCATATACATGCAAACACGAAACTGCACAAAACATATCCATCTCTCACAATTCCACAACCGTAGTATCCACTCCAGGGCAGGGCTTTGAACCATTCTTTTTTTCCAAACGTTCCGTTCCGAACAGAAACGGAATTATAATCTCCCTTCAGTCAGAGAATGTCTGATGTCACACAGGACGTAAATCTCAGCCGTCATGGTAACGTGCGCAGGAAAATAGTTACTTTTTTTTTTAATTTGAGGAACGGTATTAACCGGTATAAACCGGTTACCATTATTTTTAAATAAGTGTTCCCGCTCCAGAACATAAAAAATAATAAAGTTTCCGGTTTCGTTTCTGTTCCCTGTAAAATACAAAAAGTTCCCGGTTTTCGTTTTCGTTTCTTGAACCGGTTCAAAGCCCTGCTCCAGGGCATAATTTTCCTCTCAAACTAAAAAAATATGATTCACAGATGAACACACATGCAAACAACCACACAAACACAGATGCATGCACACGTGCGTGCATGCACATGCGCACACACACAAACACACACACACACGCACGGAGGCATGCATGCACACACGCACGCACACACGCACGAGGCACACACACACACACACACACCCCTCCAGGTATTTACAGCCTACTGAAATTACAGCAAATTACCCAGGCTTGTAAAAAAAGTATATCTGAAGTGTTAAAGTGTTAAAGTGTGCATTAAGTGCATTCCTACATCCTAATCTCACTGAGCATATCCCCCACGCCACAATGAGGCTCCTCTCACCTGCCGCCCATTGCCCTTTGACCCCTGTATGCTGCAGCGTCCCAGGCTGCCGTTGGGCGTGGTCCCACAGCTGCTGATGATCTGAAGCTGCTTCTCGGCGCGGTCGGCACGATCCAGCAGCTCCTCAATGAACTGCTGCAGCCGCACCTTGGCGTTGGCCTCCCGGGCCGCCGTCTCCTGGAGGAACTGGTCAATCTGAGCCACCTCTCTGGAAGGGACAAGGGAAGCCAGTGGTGAGGGGTGAAGGAGGAGAGCAACTACACGCCATGAAAAAACAAAATTCATTTCAATCATATCACATTCCAGAATCGTATACTTTTTCCACGTTAGAACACAAACACTTGCTTTCTAATACACACACGGACTAATATTGTCCCTGGCATTTTCTCTGCAAGAAATAATATTTACATAACAGGTGTCTGGGACTGCCTCGTCCTCTCTATCTTCCTGTTGTATCCAGCTACCACATTCTGTAATTCCCTGCAGAATACGTCGCTGTAGAAAATTGCTTTGCCTGTGTTATCTTTGTGTACAAGACATTTTTCTCCTTGTAAACAGTGACCATCACTCTTGTCAACACATCACTTCAGCCATCTCCACATAAACACATATACAGTACACACACACACACACACACACACACACACACACACACACACACACACACACACACACACACACACACACACACACACACACACACACACACACACACACACACACACACACACACACACACACACACACACACAGCTGCATAATAATATGTGTGTATAGCAACCCAGAGCCACTTTCTTCTTCTTCTGTGCTTTCTTTCTCTATATTTCTCTCTGTCTCCAGAGAGAGAGAGAGAGAGAGAGAGAGAGAGAGAGAGAGAGAGAGAGAGAGAGAGAGAGAGAGAGAGAGAGAGAGAGAGAGAGAGAGAGAGAGAGAGAGAGAGAGAGAGAGAGAGAGAGAGAGATGCTGCTTGAAGGTCATCTTTTCATTCTCAGCTTCTGACTCACCCACTCCACATAGTGCCCATGGCTTTTACTTGTATGGATGTTCCCTTGGTTTGAAATGGACATTGTTGGTCCATTTGAAAATTATATCTTTCTTTTCTTCAAGGCAGTCATGACCACTTCCCACAACAGCAATTAAGCTTGGCATTTAATAAAAACATTACAAGGAGCGTTTAACACAAACAACTAATCAATAACTATTACATTGGGTGGACAGATACACACACACTATTCTAACATGTGAAATACATGTTTAAAGGTGCACTGTGTAGGATGGTGGCCAGAGTAGGTATTGCAACTATGCTGCTCATTGAAACAGTGCTGCCTACTGCCAAATTTGATCTTTTTGTGAATATTCCCTAAATAATAGGGAAGTAACGATATTGTATCGAACTGAGAAATTGCGATACGCGAGTCACACAATGCGAGAAGGTAGTATTGTGATAAGTCTTTTCAAACAAGCTTCAAATCTTCATCATTATTTGTAAACTTTTTTTAAAAAATGTGAAAAAAGCGAATTCATTAATTTAAAAAGATACAATTGAAAAATCGTGGGGAGTATCGAACCGTAGGCCAGAGAAGCTACAGTCTCTTGTAATATTAACGTTTCACAGAACACGTCAAATAACATGATGAAACTTGCTTCATAGTCCTCTCTTCTTCAGCACTGGCTGTCTGGCTGAATAAATGAAGACAGTATGTATGTGAGTACAGTGACATGCACAGGACAGAGCCCAAGTTGCCAGGGCAACGCCCTTTTGCCTTCCTTGGATGAGGTTGCCCTTCCGAGGGAGGGGAAAAAATAATACAGGCAAATATGATTTCATATTTCCATAATGTTTTGTCTTCTATAATTCATAATTTTGATTGAATTTTTTTAAAATAAAGTCTTCAGGGTCAATCATTCTGATTCACCAGACAACTCGAGAGAGGTGAGGGGAGGGGCGCAGGCCTTGCATGGGACACACAGTCGCTTCACTAGAAGAAGAAAAAAAACGAGCGCAGCACGCAACCGGTGTGCCCTTTCTTCAGGTCAGAGCAACTTCAAGATTCCTGTGCACGTCCCTGTGTGAGTATGGATTTTGGTGTGTGTGTGTGTGTTTATGTGTGTGTGCGTATGTGTGTGCGTGTGCGTGTGTGTGTGTGTGTGTGTGTGTGTGTGTGTGTGTGTGTGTGTGTGTGTGTGTGTGTGTGTGTGTGTGTGTGTGCGTGTGTGTGTGCGTGTGTGTGTATGCAAGAGCATGCAAGCACCCCTGTCCCATCCTTCACTTTCCCTAGTTCTGAGGTCACGGCTAAAAAGATCAGAGTCCAATCCTGTCAGCACCCTGACCCAACAGGCACCATGGTAGCATGCATGTGGTTGGATGCACTAGTGGAAGTGATTCTACAGTGAATGTGACACTAGATGAGGTTCATTCAGTACATCCCTAGTCAGTACACCACTCTGACACAGTCTGCAATATCCAGCCCAACACAAGCTAAGTATTTTAGGATGTGAAGAGAGCAAGTCGAAAAGCCAGTTAGGAGGCAGAGAGAGAGAGAGAGAGAGAGAGAGAGAGAGAGAGAGAGAGAGAGAGAGAGAGAGAGAGAGAGAGAGAGAGAGAGAGAGAGAGAGAGAGAGAGAGAGAGAGAGAGAGAGAGTGAATTTAGGCCCTAACTTTGCATGACACGTTGAGAAATAATCTGAGCATTTATCCCTCCCTTGGTAGAGTGCACAATTGAAATATATCCTGCTAGCTTTAGCATATTTGCATCCGCAAGGATTTCCATGCCTGTCATAATTCAACAACAGTATTCGGTAACACTGTGAAAGTAAAAATATCAGTATTGGGATCCCAAATTGAATACATTTCAACGACCTGGCCTGCACCGACTACAAGCTCTTTTACAGTCACAAGAAGCACAATTTGTTGCATTTGAATGATGCTTTGAAATCTCTAAATAGCAATAAGCATTGTATTATATTGCCATTGTGTGTGTGTGTGTGTGTGTGTGTGTGTGAGTGTTTGTGTATGCGTGCGTGCGTGTGTGCGTGCCTGCGTACGTGTGTGTGAGTGAGTGTATGCATATGCTACTATGACTTTTGAGATTTTGCCACAATTGATATACTGTAGTATAACGTCAAGCCTTTTTTTCTTCTTTTTCACAAAACAGACTTAAAGGAAATAGTCGACCTTCCTGTGTCTAACAACACACATCACTGAATAAGACTGGAATAATACAGCAACACTAGAATAACTACCCCTGATATGATTTATGACTTATGCTCTATAAATAATTAACGAATTATCAACAAACTATTTACAAATGAGTAAGAAATGTTAACACAGTGGAAGTTTGTCCTCCAAGGACCAGAACGCATGAGAGCACGGGATATAGAAGTATTCAGCAGGCAAACACACGAAAGACCCATCCAGTAGAAGTCCATTCCCACTCCACTGTGTTACAAACATTTGTTCATTATTCATCATTGTTCATTCATTAATGTTAATAAAGTGTTAAGAAAGCGTTTTAGGGGTAGGTATTCTTAAGTGTTACCTAATATTCGTGTAGATGGTGTAGGATCAATAAAACACCTGACAGCTGCCTGCTTCATCGGCACTAGCACCACAACGTCACAGATAAAAATGAGTTCCCATGGGAACGACCTGACAGATGATGAAAAGTGGAAAATGTGGCCACTGTAGAATGCTGTGGACAGTTTCAGCTAAAGCGAAGCATATACACACTACAGTTAAGACCATGTAGAGTCTGGTTACAGAGCATAAGGAGCTATTATTACTCCTAATTTGATTATATGAATCATTTCACTCTGCCCATGCCAAAGGCCTCAAACACATGGTGAGGCTCATCTGTTTAGCCATTCATCAGCCTTGACAAGACACATGAGGTGTCTGACCCGGCGGGGGAGACAGAAACAGAGACAGGCAAACAGACACTTAGGAGCACTTTTACAATGGCATCTACAATGCTCTTGATATTCTACTTTGTGAAAACGAAATTCCAAACATATCTTGAGTCTGCACAAGCATATAATGACAACGACACAGCTCACTGACAGATGTAATTGTCCTGTGTTGGATGCAACTGTCCTTGGGGAACTGCTAGATGTGAATTAGGAAAAAAACAAGTCAAGTGTAGATAATGAGATTTGAATAATTACGTGTAGAATCATGGGCATTCATAAGCAATGATTTCATTTAATCAAATTTAGGCCAATACTACCATTATCGGAAGATTGGTCAATGATAATGAATTGATTCCGCATCTTCCACACTTCACTTAAGCTTTGGGAACTCAAGGCAAAGTGTTCACTATTAAATACATCCTATGGACACTTTCTCCCAGTACAATGACAGTGTAAATGATCATAGAGGAAGCACCTGCCTGGCTATCATAACAGATTCACCATAGTCACCATGACACTGGTCGCCCATTTACAAGTTGAGATTTAGAATTTCAGATATCCACCTAAAACATTAATTATTACATTGGTTGATATCCAAATGACGCACACAGACACGCACGCTCGCACGCGCACACACGCACACGCGCACGCACACGCACACACACACACACACACACACACACACACACACACACACACACACACACACACACACACACACACACACACACACACACACACACACACACACACACACACACACACACAGTGAATAAGATGTGATTGGAAGAACAAAAAAATAAAACCAGCAAGGTTTTCTCACTATGCCTGTTAAGTGCAGTCGAAATTTAAAGTACATAACAACTACACAAGAACCTGCCTGTCTGCCTGCCAGTCAATACAGGACCTGGCCTTTATTTATTGACAGGCAGACAGACAGGCAGGCAGACAAACACATGCACAGACACACACAGCTTACTCTGTCCACCATATTCATTGCATACAGAATGACGCCCACACATCATGAATAAGGCATGATCTTTAAATGGTCATCAATGCCATAGAGAGGACCGTTGTTCCCGTCGCTATAACCATGCCTCATTAAGCGAGGGAGGTATTCAGCATTTATATTCATGAGTGGAATGTATGGGGCTATTGGTGGCATTGATTGCCAGGTGTGGTGGTCACAGCTCTGACTGTGGAATTTCTGCCACAAGATGAAAGTTTTTTTCATGCACAACACCTGCACAAGCTTCAATACAATGAAACATAACAGATGAGAGGAGTGTGGAATACACACAGGTAAAACAACATCAGCAGCCATGAAAATAAATGGCAAGAAAACATTCATGTTGCAAGCAATGACAGAACGATGTGGCGCACTTGCATGTGGGGAAAGTTGAAGAGAGAAACTACGTATTGTGGCAGGATAATGGAAAGACCAAGGTCCAAGAATGACAAAGGTCTCGTCATAGTGATACATTCGTCATCAAGCCAAAGTCTCTTGCTGACGTGCATGACTTCCTTCTCAAGGGCAGCTCTGAATCCACATCCTTCCACAAATCAATCAAGACAAGTGAATATTTCAGCCTGGGTTGTGCGCTTTCCTGACCAATGCACTCAAAAACTGCATCACAACAAAATATCAATGTCATACTTTTCAAAGAGAGAACAGTGGGAGGGATTACATTGCAGATACATACTGTACACATAGCATCCAACAACCCCAAGACCATGTGATGTTTTGTTTTATGCTGGAGTCTTGTGATATGGTGTCCACTCCTTCTTCAGAAGCCTGAAGCTGATCACTAAGTCCTAACATCACCATAGCAACACAAACACTGCACTTTAGGACACAATGATTAGCTCTGAAGTTTTTCGTGTAATATTGCTAGCTAACAGACAGACAGGCAGACAATTGAAAACAGACAGAGATACAAATGAACCAAAACCAATACCCAACATACAGTAGGCCTAATAGGGGCAATATGATATATAGGTTATAACAGTTAGTCTGGATGTTTGTACTGTATGCATAAATTTGATAAAAATGGAACTTCTAACTTCCATAAGATGATAAAGAGGATAAAGACTGTGGAGACTATAAGGCGACATAGAATCAGTGCCTTAGCACTGAATACTTGTTGGATATGTCTGTATGCCATCACAATATTTTTTCCCACCGGAAGTGGTGTAATCACAGCTAACCATGTGACCCTCTCCCTGCACGCAGACGACCCCAATCTATTAAAATGGATCGCCTGCAGACATCCTGAACATACTAATCATTCAGCAGCATTCTGCTTTGACTTCCACTGATAATATCAAACAACAAAGGAGATTGGAGGGAACAAAAACATCCCTCTTGATTTTCTGCCGTGGACAAAAACTGAATGCTCAGCAATCCACCCGATCTAGCCATCAAATATGTATAGCCTCTCAGTTTGTGGCAGGATGTCTCGACATAGAGGGCTAAATTATGTTTCCCTTCCCTTTTCTGGCCAGGAAACATAGGTGCATAATTTGCATATAATTACTGACAATTAGACAAACATGCATATCCTGAAGAAAGTAATTGTCTGACCGCAAATTTCCTTTGTTTTATTATGCATTTTTGAAGCACTGCTTTCAAACGTGACAGTGTCTATAATTATCTACATTTCTAGACATACATGTAAAATATTCTGAGATATGGACTGGCGAGACCACCCAGTCTACCCAAAGCTTGACATTTCCCAAACCACTACAATGATGTCTTTGACTTTATAAATCATACGGTGCCACAGCATTTCGAGAGATAAGTCTGTGTGAGTTTGATCATCATGACTTTGTTTAAGACTTCTTCGGCCTGTTAATGTTCGAGAAGGAGCCATGCTTGTTTGAAATGTGGAGTGACTGCCATATGAGGTTTGGTTATTTTGGTCAACCACATGCTTCATTTGCAGCCTGTGATGTATATTTTCCATTTCCGAACTTGGCTAAGAGCTAAGGATCCCAAAAAGACATAAAATGAAAAAAAAAAACCATTAACTGCCAGCTTTCCCCTGAAGTCTGGGGCAGAATGGGCACGCAAGATGTTTACTTTGTCAACGCATGCCAGCTAAGAGAGTGACTTCTAATAGACCAGGCACGCACCACGCACACACGCGCACACACACACATAAGCACACACAGACAGACACACACACACATAAACACACACACACACACACACACACACACACACACACACACACACACACACACACACACACACACACACACACACACACACACACACACACACACACACACACACACACACACACACACACACACTACTTAATAATGTTAAGATCTGGGGTGTTTTTTCCTCCTCTTCTTTGCATGAGTGCAGTGCTGCTGCAGCAGGCAGGCTGTGGTAATGTGGTGGTAATGAGATCAGTGCTTGGGCCTGGACTGTCCCTCCAGACAACTGCAGACATTTGGCAGTGATAGCTACCACGATGGGCACTGACAACTGGAAGAATGTCAGATGAACAGAAGAGTGGTTTTGTCGTTCCTGGCCCACAACATTTGTTTTAATACCAGGAGGAATGGAGATGTTAGGAGAGAATAGTGACTTGTAGTGGTCTTGTGCAGTATTAAACGAAGTAGAGCAGGCACCTATGGCAATATTTGCCAAAATGTACTCAAATTTTTACAGTATACTGTACTATTTGAAAGTACTGTTATTGCCTTTTGCACAGCTCTGCTCCTTCAACTTTAGCTCTGGGCTGTATGCACACACATACAAGGAAATAGAGAGGGGGGAGGGGTTGGGGGGACCAGCTGGAGCAAATGCAGGCATCTGGTACCAGACTGGCTGGCTAAGAAAGGTGAACTACGCTTAGGGGCAGAGAAATGAGCGGAGCCATACCCATAACAGAGGAGTATGTAAACACATTCATACTAACGATGTAACAGAAGTAACAACAGCAAAATGAACACTCAGACTCTCTCTCTCTCTCTCTCTCTCTCTCTCTCTCTCTCTCTCTCTCTCTCTCTCTCTCTCTCTCTCTCTCACACACACACACACGCACGCACACACACAGCATGGCAATAGAATACAGGGTCAAGGCACTGACTTGCACAGTGAAACATTAAGTAGTCATGTAAGATGTGATATGGAAAGGCATAGTAAATATATTGAGATAGTCCGACTCACTGCTGTTTGTGCGAGAGCTCCTGCTCTTTGTTGACCAAGTCCTGCTTGAGGCTGGCCAGCATCTCCACGGAGACGTCCACCTGCCGCGACAGCTCGGTGGCCTTGCTCTCCAGGTCCTGCTTCTCCTGGCTGATGCGCTCGCTCTCCACCTTGGCCCTCTCCAGCTCCGAGCTCTTCCTCTCCAGCTCCGCCTGCAGCCGGCCCACGCGCTCGGCGATCTTCTGCTCCACCTCCTCCGACAGCTTCTCCAGCCGCTCGTCCAGCTCCAACCGCTCGAAGGCCCGCGCCTTCAGCCGCGCCAGGCCCTCCTCGTAGGCCGCCTCCACCGCACTCGCCGCCACGTTGGCCGCGGCCACGGCCACCGCCGTGTTGGGGTTCGGGGGCCCGTCGGCCGAACTCATGGCCTTCTTCACCAGGATCTCCCCCAGCGGGAACTCCACGCTGGGCAGGTAGCGGGTGGCGGAGTGCGTCAGGCCAAGGTCCTCTGGGCAGGTCAGCTCGCGGTAGGGGGAGGCGGCAGCGGCGGCGGTGGCTTGATTTAACAGCGCTCCATCGGCCGCCACAAGGGGGAGCAGCGCGGCAGCGTCGCACACGCTGTTGGACTTGGAGAGGACGTAGAGGGTCTCGTATGTGTGGTTGTACTCCAGGTGAGCGCGCAGGGATGACAGGCTCCGGAAGCGCTTGTGCTCCCCGCAGCGAGGACAGCGGTAGGGCAGGTCCAAAGAGGCCATCCCGGGCCCACCACCTCAGTGGGATGGGGAGGGATGGGGTGGCAGGGATGCTCACACGGGGCGGAGGGGCCTCACGCAGCAGAGGCTCCTGGATCTTCTCATCTCAGATGCAGAGGGATGAAGGGGCTGACTGGAACTGGGGGTGACAGAATCAGGAGAAACAGGGTCATCCACATAGTGAGCCACCAGCATTAGCAAACATCAGTGCACTTGAGGTCTCTGTATGCAAAGAGACAGACAGAGTGATACTGGGTTGAAGTCTGTCTTTAAAGTGACAGCTTCTTCTTCTTCTCCTAATCCACTACACCTAAAATAGAGAAGAAATGTGTTTCACATTGATGGTAATATGAATAAAAATCATGAACATACAGGTACCCAGTTGAATTTTATGTGTTTACATTGTCCCTGTAAAAGGCCATAAGAAGGAACCCTACAAAACAATCTTTACATTCTTGGATGTACATGAATCTTAAATCTTGAATCTTAAAATAAAATCATGAAATAAAAGTGAATTTCATAGACATTACAATCAAATGCAAATGTAAATATATAAAAAAAATGTATAAATGTATAAATTCACATACATCACACATACATCACAAATGTAAATGTATAAAATCACATACATTCCTACTCACAGTGCTGGGACCATCGTTATTAAAAAATGTTATGCTGTTCTAAAGTGACTTACCCTGACATCAAAGGTATTGGAACAAAAAAAGTCTGTTATGTTTAAAAAGATGAATTATTTGATATTTCCTGTGATATCTTCATTTGTACAAGGTCCTCTGTGTAAAAATGTAAAGGAAACATACTTCCTGCTCATGTCATGTGATTCTATTTGTTCTATATCTATAGGACACACAGCTATTAACATACACTGGACAGATTAAATAAAACAATTATTAAAAGCATTTATTTCTCCATTTAGAATTATGTGGAATTTCAATTTTGGACATCATGGCGGGCCATTAGCCCACATTCAATGCACAGGGCCTATTAAGAAAAAGTCAATGATGGCAGACTAGGCTTGGACATTGTAGATTACTGACAATTCATGACTTAACAACTTCTATCTGCCTCCTTGTCTCCAGGACAGGAAAGGCTGGAACTAGCAAAGCATTAGACAGCACTGAGTGACCTTGCAGAGTGCATCCCTCTCCTGCAAATGAGCATCATGTCTCCCCCTTTACTCTTGCTCCACCCATCTCCCCTTATACTTTGTATTCCCAGTCTGAGTCACCCTATCCCTGCCCCTTACCTATTCATTTGTTCATAGTGTTCCATAACTGCATACTTTTCTGAGGAGGTGAGTACTGGTCCATTAGTGCACTGGTCCATTAGTACTCTCTCTCTCTCTCTCTCTCTCTCTCTCTCTCTCTCTCTCTCTCTCTCTCTCTCTCTCTCTCTCTCCTCTCTCTCTCTCTCTCTCTCTCTCTCTCTCTCTCTCTCTCTCTCTCTCTCTCTCTCTCTCTCTCTCTCTCTCTCTCTCTCATCCCTGAGGCGTATGTGTCCTCATCCAATGGGGAAGGGCACACCAGGCTGTCTGGGAGACTTCCAGCTTTCTCACACTGACCTCCATTTGTGCTTGTCCTTACACACACAAGCTAGCCTCGCTATTTCTGTGAGCAGACCAGAGACCTACCCAAAACACCCGGGGCTGCTGTGGAGTGTGTGAAACTCCCCCCAACTGCCTGCATAACTTCCTTGTATTCCTGTGTATTTGTCAACCACTATGTACTAGATGAACACACAAGGCTGAGTTGACCAATGTTTGTTCTGAGGGACAGAAGACAGGCTAGTGACTTGCTGGTAATAATAAGTGCTTTAGCCATGCTGTCCCATTGTTGAAATCCTCAGGATACATGGAAATATCATAAAGTGCTGTGTCATTCAATTCAGCTGAGGTATGAAGTGATAAGAAGTGTGCCATTTTCCTATCGGGGCTTGCCAATAATAGTATGTGGGGCAAAGCTAAAAACAGTGAGAGGCACTCTCCCAAAGTCATCATACGGGGAAATGATGGGGCTTAATCTATATGGCACATATGGTACAGCTATTCAATTTAAGGCAGTGTAGGCAAATGCTTTCAATAAATGGTTACCTAGAGGCTATGGCACATGTAATCACAGATACTCTTTACTGTATATTAAAACTTCATTAAAACAGTGATCTCCTCAGCCTACTGGAAATTTGATGTCAAGCAACTTATTCCTAGTTGAAAACTCTATCTCTTTTTTATCGTTCTTTCTTTCTTTCTTTATCTTTTTATTCTGAAGTACCATAACATTACTGAAATACAGCTCTAGCCAATCTCTTTGAGTGGTTCACTGCAGTCAACGGTAGCAAGGACCTAACTGGTGATGGATGGGGCAGAACAGAATTAGCTGATTGCCAGCCTGGTCTTTGGAATATAACACTCACTACAAATACCTGAAATATGCTACAGAGGTCAGCTGAATAGTATGTCCAACAGAATTCATGGGTAGTCATGGGTAAGCAGTTAGGGTGTCAGACTTGTAGCCCAAAGCTTGCTTGTTCAACTTCCGACCCGCCAGGATGGTGGGGGTGGTATTTTAACCAGTACTCTTCCCATCCTCCTCCATGACTGAGGTACCCTGAGCATGGTACCGTCCTGCCGCACTGCTCCCTTTCAGGCACTATTGATGGTTGCCTCCTTGCACAAGTGAGGCACAGGTGAGGCTACACAAAACTGATCAGGCTCACATGAGACTGACATCCAATTGTAGACTAGTGACACCACACCAATTTCATATTTACAGATTACCTAGTATGCCTAAATTAAAGCAAGCAGAACAGCTTAACTATTCCAACTTAATAAAAGGCAATTTCATGCAGGCATAACAAAGAAATGATTTCTGACGTCTGACAAAAATCCTCAAATGAAGTAGAATAGTATCAGGCTGACTTGAGTTTCATCTCTGAAATAAGCAGCTCTTCAAGATGATTAGACGGAAACATGAAAGAGAACTTCTCACCACTGTCATTTTAGTCGAACACATGCACATGCAGTGCACACTTTGAGGCTACAGAAACACTCATCAAAACACTGTGGGCATACAGGCCCTATTCAACAATACGGTACTGTACACAATCAATCTGGGCATGCTCTCTGACCACAGCTTGTCACAGCATGCTGTTGACCTTTGACCTTCCTGTCCCACTACGCACTCTCTTAACATTCTAGTCACAGACCAAGCGGCACTCGGGATGCAATGAATTTAGGTGAATATACTTCAGATAGGCTTCTTCTTTAGTTAGTTTTTCCACAAAATTAAATACATCAAGCTTTAATGTGAACCTACTAATTAAATTGATTTCCTTGGTGTGAATGAACTGTGGTGACCCACATGCTACCACACCATTAGGAAGGACCAATGGATATTTACACTGAAAATTATGTTGGTCAATATAAACAAAAATCTAAATCCCTTATTTTGAAATATCCTTTCTAAGTTGTTTTATAGCTATTCTCCCTGGAATAAGCACACCGAGAGGAACATCCGCACACATAATTCCTGCAGCTGGACCCTAAAACCGCTCTAACCATTCTTTCTTCCTCCTCCTCTTCTTCTTCTTCTTCTCCTTCTCTCTCTCTCTCTCTCTCTCTCTCTCTCTCTCTCTCTCTCTCTCTCTCAATTCCCTTTTGTCTTCTTTTTTGCAACACAAACAAGTCTCTTTCTGTTGGTTCCCTCTATGTTGCTGCCTCATTACCATAGAAGAAGTTATTTGTTGAGCCTCTCAAATGAATAGACCTTCCCCATGCCAATCACCTCAGCATCCAGACTACATTTTGTCTGAAGTGGGCCACACAAAAAGACAGCTGAACATCCAGCACGCTGCATCTCAGTGATTTGGGCTCCTTTTAGACCCCAGATGTCCTCTTGGATCACCCCGTCCAACTGACATTAATTTCTGCCTCTATGTGACCTTATTGTGTCATAGCAGATCACAGTGAGAGGGCTGTTTTAAACGAGACCTTTTAAGAAAAGACAAAAAATATGGAAGATTTTCCCATTGGTACAAAATTGTAAGATATCTCAGAATAAAAAGACAAATTTGCCACCTCATGTTAAGATCATTGAGGACCTTGGGTTGAGGTTTCGGAGAGAAAATCATGCTGAAATACCATGTTTACAAATTGCGCTTTTCACACTACACATACTATTTAATGCAAATGTGGTTGTGTTATATGTATTGCAAAACAAGTCACAAGTGAGCTATTCAGTGCAAACTGCACATTGCTGTCAGACATGGGTGCCCAACTCAGACACAAAAACTGTCCCTGTTACCAAGTCTGCTGCATGGACCCATTCATTCTTGAACTTGTGGACTGCAAGCCACGGGGGTCAAAGTCACATCTGGTGGTACTAGCAAACCAAGACAAAATACTTTAACAAATTCAAAATTGTGGCCTGGGAGAAAGGTATGCCAATCAACAACATATATAACACTACACATAATTCAAAGACAAACAAAAACTCAGCAAAAGGCAGTGTCACAGTCACACTCTGGTGGCAGTCCATGGGGAGGAAGCATGCTAGCAGTGAGGCAGTAGCTTAATTAGGGCAGTGTTGAGCTAGTCATCGCCTGAGTACATAACCACACACTTCTCTGAAAAAAGCTTGAAATGAATCTCAACAAAATCCGCCCTGTAACACCTGAGTAAAAAATATCACCCACTGAAAAAAAATCTAGTACTCAGACTGCATTTTATAAATAAACTGAATTTCACATTGTACTCCCAGGGGCCTACAATGAAACAAATATGATTAGTTATACCTTATAAATCAGAAAGTTATACCAACTACACTGCAAATCACTGCAACAATGGACTGAGAGGCTGCTTTCTGCCCTTATTATGGCCATGCCATTCTCAGAACCCGGATAACCATCTTGTCAACAGAGACAGGAGCTGATAGAGTATGGAATGAGGAAATACAATGAGGCTAGCCTTTGAAGACGTTAAATGTTATGTAAGAGGATAATTAATATGGAAAGTTTCATATTTAAAGACCTTTAAAACACGGGTCTGTTTTTGTGTCACTCCAACCTCTTAATGTCTGTTTGAACACAAGCCAAGGAGAGGTCCCAATGTTTTGCCCCAGAGACTGTCACAATAGCTACTGTCTCCTGTTCATCTGTAGGTCTTCAATGGGCCAATTATTGTGTGTTTTACATGGTTCATCACATGTTGAAAGCCTCAGGGGTATTCCCATAAACAACCCTTGCGCCCCGCCTTCTACACGCCCACCACAGTTAGCATTCCCCTCATGTAGCAATGTGCAGCTCAACCAATTGTGCTTATAACATCACATCAGCATTTTTCACTATTTGGGGAAACCATAATGAAAGCTGAGTTAACAGCTGAGTTAGTGCAGAACTTATGTTATAACCCTACTGTCACCAAAATTGTAATGGTCATGTCTTAATATGTTACTTAAGGTTCTCTGTAATGCCCTAGCAAAATGTTGTTATGATGCATTTCAGTATTGTCAGGAAGTAGTGAATAGGCCCTCCGGCGACCCCATCTGCAGTAAGAGGCTACAGTAGTAAGTTATGTGAGAATCCCTGCATGTGCCACTCTTATATGAAACCCATCAACTGATATAGCCTTCCAATCTGTAGGCTACAGAGTCAAGGGTTCAGCTCAGGATGGATGCACATTGGTAACCACTGCAGGAGAAGCCTGTGCCATCTATCATAAACGTATGCAACATTAAAATGTATAATGCAGCTATGAGCAATGCAATAATTATTTTTTTTAAAAACAAGCCCACATCTGGACACATACAAGAAAGAAAACACAATGCAAGGCCCTACTATGGTCACTAGGTTACTACGCCTGCGCCCCGAGTGGGTCATTTGCCAGTCCTTCCCCGTGTCTCTCTCCCCACTCATTTCCTGTCCCTCTGTCACTGTCCTATCATAAATGAAGTTTTTTTAAACGAAAATACAGTGCACATAAACGTCTGCAATCGCTTGACAATGAATGTGCATTAATATTTAATTAATGACATTAATGAGATTATCTGTACATTCACAATTTACTAACACAATATGTAGCAGACCCACAACAGACATGGAGGTAATGAAGGGACACGTGTCATGAAGGAGTTATGAAGAGGTTTCCCATTTAGTCCAGTTGCTCCTACCTGTATCACTGGAAAGGGTAAAACACAGGCAATAAAGCCTATAAACCTAGTTTTACACAAAAGGACACAAAAATATTGCCTTTGTGCCTCACCCTGTGTAAACCCAGAAAGCAATGCAGGGAGCAGCGCTTTGCAACGGTACCAAGCTCAGAGTATCTTTGTCATGGAGGAACGAGGGAGACAGGGCTGGTTATTGACTCCTCCCAGCCACCTGGCAGCGTCCAAGACTCAAACAGTCAACCCCTAGAGCAAAAAGCCTGACTGCCCAATACTTTCCCCATGCCCATGACTGTCCCTATTGTTCAAAAGGCCAACTAGTAGAAAAGCCTAAATCCCACTTTGTCCCCAAATGTGAGGTTGTCGCTCCGGTCTCAGGAATAATACTTTAAACATCCATACAGTGCACGGCAGCATGTGTTGCACACTGCTATTTTTCATGAGCTCAACTCAAGCGTGGTTATTTATTTCATAACTAGCTTCCATACAGCAGATAAGGCCAATATGTTTCATAAGACTAGACTGCGCTGCAGAAAATGCCCCATGCGACACAGAACATGCCTCAGTCTTTTGTGTTTTGTGTGGTGCTGTCTGGTACATGTCCCTATAAGTTCTTCATGGTAGTCAATCCTAAGGACTGAGCACTATGATCTACGGCACCCTCCAGAGCAGCACTCAGGTAATCAATACTGGTAATGTGGTTGCCCATTAGTCGGCACTCACCACAAGACAATCACCTCCACTGCATGGCAGGCTAGCGCTCTGAGACGACTGACTTAGTTGGATGCATAAACAGTTTACTCAGCTCTCTGGGTAAAAGCAGATAGCGCAAAGCATTTGAGGAAAAGAGTCTGAAAGCATGAAATGAAATCATACGAAAGAAAAACATTAAATAAAAGGACTGTTACTTTAAACAGTTGAAAGTCAAACTGTTCCCTTATTCATTAAGGTAGGCCAATCATACCAGAATATTTTTGGAATATTGGGGAGGACTATCAACAGGACGGATTTCTGTTGAAGAGACAGTGTTCATTCAGCTAAACCTACTGCTTGTGTAAAGGCCAGATGCTAAGTGTTTTCAGTTGTGAGGTGCCGTGTGAGAAACTGAATTGCTGTAGGACACACGAGCTGTCCAGACAAAGTGGCTTGATCACGTCCAGTCACGTCCGACCCAAGTATGTCTGATTCCATACCCAGACATTACATCATCACTATCTGTGACACAAATCAAGTCTGTGACCAGAGATGTCAACCGCTCTGTCTTCCTATTGAGCACAGAGCCCAGAAGAAATGTCAATCAAACAAGAGGATTTAATGGACTATCTCCATGGTTGTCCTCAGCACTATGGTGATAGTACCAAATATGGTAACCCTTAATTTTAGGGATACATCTATTAGCACTAATACATACAATGTTCCTGTATAAGTAACTTGTAAGGCATGTACAAAGCAAAATCAAACATTTGTTAGGCATGTATTCGCAAATGTCTTGTTCATGCACAATAAGTGATTTATTACCAATTTAACCTTAGTAAGGACCTAGTAGGCCTTAGCATTTGCTTACTACATGCCTTAACAGTTACTTATGCAGGCATTAACATTGTATGTATTAGTGCTAATAGATGTATCCCTAAAATAAAGTGTTACCGTAAATACAATATTGGAGGAAAGAAGGAAACAAAACAAACAGGGGTTAGAGACACTTTTGTGTATTGACCAATCAGTATAATCAATAGAGATATCAGTTGCAGCCAGTGAGTGAAAATCGGTCCCTGATTGCCACAGGCAGCCAATGACTAATGATGTAACAAAATCAATGTACGCATGTATGTTTGTACGTCTGTATGTATATAGGCCTGTGTCCTCTGTCGGCCTTTATCTGTGACTGTGCTACTAGTGCCATGTCCCAGGTTCTGTTTTTGTCAGTTAGTGCTTATGCTCTACATGCACATGGCACATGTGCAATAGCCTTGTGATGTTATGTGTATGTCCTGTCTTAAACGAGTCTTGCTCAGGGATGTAACATGAATTTCAGTGCAAAGTGACAATAAAGTACTATTGTATCGTACCGTACCGTATCGTATCACACTCTCGTAGACAGTTGGAAATGCTGGCAAGGGAATTCAGTGTAGTAACGTTCTATTTGTGAACTGATAAACAACCGGGTGTGTATAGGCAGTCTATTAAAAGACAAGTACAAAGTCAAGAGTCTGGTTATCTTGAGCAGTTACATCCTGTAATGATGTTATATTCAAAATAATAGTCTAGACTAGTGATTCTCAATGGGGGCTCTAGAGCCCCCCAGGTGATGTTAGGGAGTCATTGGTGGGCGCTGAGAAGGAGAGAGCTGAGAGGGGGGCTGCTCTGTTGCCATTGGAAGGCATTCGTTATTTTTGAATGCTAAGGGGGGCGTTGTCAGACTTATGATGAGGCCAAGGTGGCGTTGGGGGACTCCTGATGAGGCCAGAGGGGCATTTGTTCAACAAAGGTTGAGAACCACTTGAGAGTCTGCAGGCACCTGACAGCTCGGGATGAAGACGACTGAACACTGAATTAAGAGGAAAACAATTGTTTGGGGAAAATAACTGAGAGTATACCTGTGAGAAAGTGGTGACAATATGACAAGGTTTTTCAATCACATTGTGCACTAGAGCTATAAGCGAAGTCAAAATCAACAGCTGTTGGTGGCTGCTGCGTGTTTCAGCACGTTTTGAGTTGTGAATTACACAAACTATACATAACTTTACCACATATCAGCAATCCTAATCCCACCCACAGAAGAATCCAAAACAAATTTAAAAGTTTTCATAGAGCTGAGGACAAAGACGCTCGAATGAGAGATGAGCAGAGAATAAGTCCAGGGGGCAGTGGAATGCTAATTTCATGGCACACACCATTGGCTCTGAGTCAGTAGCCTATCAGTCATGCAAGTTCAGTGTGCTTTTATGTGATGGAAGTGTGTTAAAGCCATTGTTTCAACCAGTCCCCACTACACAGTGAATTAACAGCTATACCTTCCAGAGCATGTAGTAGGCCTACTGTAGGCCTAATTTAGACCTGTGTTGCCTGGTCTAGGCCAGACACCTGTTCTATCCTATGGCTGCAATAATTTGTAAACGCCGGCTTCATATTTGTTTTAAAAGATAGAGCTCTACACAATAAAATAAAGGCTATTCCCAAGGCGCTGTTTTCGAACATATATGCAAACTCCACAGTCGCCTTGTTCCATCACAGCAATCTAGGATCAGCTAGCTTATTGGGTAGCATGTTGGATGTGGCTGTGTGCTCTGATGGGGACACCTGGATTGTGCCACAACAGACAGTGCGTGCCTTTCACGAGCTAATGTAACAACATAACATCGTGACAAAAAAACTCAACAAGATCACTAAATGTTGACGAGCTACGCTGTTCAGATAGATAAAGTCAAATCACTGGGTGAATCGTCACCCTTACACAGGTGAGGTTATCAACGTTGAGGGCACTGTGCGATGACAAACGATTGAAAAGCTATGGGTTCTAATGTAGCAAAGATTGGTGTATTTTGGGAGAAGTAGACCTAGACACACTGGCTAAGGATGACCAATCATTACAACTGAGGTTTAGTGAAAAAATAATAACGCAAAAGGACAATGCCATAAGCCTGTTATACGCCTGTTACCGGTGCAGCCCGCTCCGCATGCTGCATGCAGCCTGGGCTCTGTCAGAAGGCGCATTTTACGCAAATCAAAATGAGGGAAGAGGAAAGGATATAGGAAGTCAATCGTCAGTACAGGCGTGAAAGCGCGACTTTTCTCACGAATGAGTATAGAAACGGTTTGCACCCAACAGACTTGCCAGCCATCATTTTTCATCTCCTTCCTTCATAACGCATCCGAGTTGTTGCCTTCACAGCTTCTGCAACGTTTCACAACCGTGCCTTTGGATTAGAGAGCGATCGCACTGTTGTCCTATTGAAAATATCCAAGCATTTCTTACTGCCATTCATTTAAACATGTATAATTGCATTTTAAAAGGCGGCACTTCTCACCTCGCAATTTTCTCCCCATTTCTCCTCCTGAGCCAAGGAACCGCTCCAGCATTGACGTCACGCGCACTACTCTGCAGTAGACTGTAAGCGCGCCTCCGCCGTGAAGGCGTGTAGGGAAGAGGAGACGGGGGGGTCGGACAAGGATGTGCTGCCTCCTTGGAAGGCAAACGTAAGCCTCATTCCACGGCTGCGTACAGCAGATATTGCTCGGATGGGTAATTGCACATGCATAGCGTTCTTGCAAACATAATATTAACTTTAACTGGTGCGCAATGGCAGCAGAACGACAGAACATCAAGGGGAATCACAACGCTATAAAAAAACATATTGCAATTAATGACGTTATCATCACTGTCTGTACACCATTGCGTTATATATGACATTCTGCGCTGTCCATCGCATTATCTTATCTATTGTATTACCCCGTCAACAGAATAGCCCACTGTAGATTAGCCTACACTTGACCGTGGTCGGCGGATTCACCAGTACCCTTGTGCTTGTGGCTACTGGGCTGATTATGAGCTTGGCCTAGAGTTGTTAGTTAGCCTACATGATCAGTATGTTATTGTCATGTCAGTGCAGTAGCCAGCTTCTATAGTCTGACACCGAAATCATGCCATTATTAACGTAATACATTTTTTTAACCATCCGTGCATGCTGCGCATAACATGCCTTCATCATTTGCAGTTGGCTGATTCCCCTCCTGTAGATGGCATATGTACTACATGTTTAGTCCACTGTCAAGCTGTGAGTTTTGAGGTGAGAGCTGAAATAAATGTTTAGTGTACATCTTTTGACACATCAACAAACAGCTGCATGCACATGCACATCTGTCAACACTGACATCTGTTTAAAATGTTTTCTTGTGTCTGTCAAACTGAGCAATTGGCAAGGGAGGTGTCTCCACTTACAATATTAAATAGCCTTTATGAATCTCCCCTCCTATGGCTTTTAAAAATCATATAGGGGCCAGAAATGTTTGAAAGTTATTATAATAACAACTTTCTACAAGCTCTATGTACATAGTATTGTTCACCCTATAGCAGGGGAGGGGAACCTTTTTCATTCCAAGGGCCACTTCAAATTCCTACAAGGGTCATAAAAGTCCTCCGAGGGTCGTACTATGAACACATATCTTTCCATGCAATTTAGGCCTATATTGAAGGTAGACACCTTTAAAACAGTCCCCACCTTAGGTCCCCTGAATATAATTGCATTGGAAATGTAATTTCTAAGGTTCCTTTACAAAATGTGTCATATTTCATGTGAAGTTGCATAACATTAAAATTATATCGGGGGCCGGATAAAACGGCCTCAAGGGCCCCACCCCTGCCCTATAGACTATGAACAGAACTATTTTCAACACCATGCAATTTCTGTTCAACTATAAAGAATTAGCCTACTGATACACCCCTACCCGAATGGGCAATAAACTCTACTTCCACATTCTGATACTATTGTTTTGATTGTTAGAGTAGAGTATAATTTATTGATCCCGAGGGAAATTAAGGTGTCCAGTAGCATACATACATAGAAAAACAGAATACACAACACATTACATTACAAGAATAGAAACAGAAAAAAACAAGACATTACACACATCATTGTACATTTGTTAACATACAGCACACGCTTACATACATTTAGCCAAAATTAGACACCCCCCTGCTTATATGCAGATAGTAACACGATCAAACAACAACAACTAATAATAAAAAAAACTCAAACACACACATGTATTCAATTCAGTTGAGAAGGATACAGCTAAGAGAGGGCGGTGCTCAGTTTCCAGTGGGGGGCATTAGTCTGTTTTATTTTTTTTAGGTGGGCATTTGTAATCTTATGTCTTATGATGAGGTCAAGGGGGTGTTGGGAGACAATGATGAGGTCCATGGGCGTTTATTCAAAAAAGGCTGAGAACCAATGATCTAAACGAACCCTGAATGAAACTTTTTAACCAGGATGTCCATTTTATTTCCAATAGGCCTACTGAAAAAGTTAGATTACAAAGATAATTAAATCTGGAGTTGGTGGTATATGGTGGTATGGTATACATCGAGACCTGTGAAACAGCATTTTATTAATGTGTGTGTGTGTGTGTGTGTGTGTGTGTGTGTGTGTGTGTGTGTGTGTGTGTGTGTGTGTGTGTGTGTGTGTGTGTGTGTGTGTGTGTCTGTGTGTCTGTGTGTGTGTGTGTGTTTCAGTAAGTCAACAATTCAAAAAAGTGCTGGTGTGTTTTCAGCAACAGCTGTGTGACCAAAATGCAGCTGCACCTGCATGAGGCACATGACCTTCAGATTTGGTGACGCTTAGGAGGACTAGCAGCGCCACTCTGTGGACAGAACTCGTTACTACAAGTTGCACACTACAATGAAATACTGGTAGTTCTATCATTGTCTTCTGAATAAAAGATCTGTAATTCACTATCACTAAGACATTAAGCAGTGTCAACAAGTGATGAAATGAAATGAGCTGTTCAGTGTTTTTACTTTAAGGCTGTAGGTCAGCCATGACCAACTTGATATCATACTTTGACATTTTTCCACAATTAGAAAACAAGAGCGGCATGCAGTAGGCCTGTGTGGTTACACCTACAGTGCATAAATCGGAGATCCGTCGGATAAGGTGTCTCTGTAATGTTTCTCTGCATTTTACCAAGTCTATTCAATTATTGCTGTTGATGCAGATCTTCTCGGTTCTTTGTTTGTCTTAATTTCCGATGGTGCTGAACAGTTTGGGTCAGCAGATGGCCTTGGACTGATATATTTGATACGACTAGCAAACATACCAATCACTGAGCATGAATCAATAGTTTGGAAATGCTCTATCTGCTCGGCATGTCTCACCCTGCATTATTAACACTATGAACAAACGGCTTTGAAAAGACTTAACCCGATTCTCAAGGGTGGGCAATCTTTTTCATTTGAGGGGCCACTTCAAATTTTATGAAGTCCTACAAGGGCTGTACTATGAACACAAACAAGGATTTCCCCATGCATATAACTTGCAGAAGCATATGCAGATATCTTATCTTATCTCGTAATTTCTAAGATTGCTTTACAAGACATGTCATATTTCATGAAAAACTGCAAAACCTTAAAATGATATCAGAGGCAGGATAAGATGACCTCATGGGTGGTTAAGGGCCCTCGAGACATAGGTTCTCCCCATCGATGTCATACCTGTACATGGATTGAAGTTGTCATTATTTGTCTTGATTGGTGGAAATAATTTCTTGACCAAAATATCCATACATAATAAATGTATGCAAATTATCATTAAACATCATTATCTTTATTGCCTTAACTGGCCCTGTTTTTGTAATCGGTTTCATATTATATTAATATTTTATAGACCTACATTTGCCCTGATACCTTTGGGTTTTTTTTTAGGAATGACAACACAGGGTCTGGGTGAATCAAAGTGGGATGACATGAACAAGCCTCTACTGCGCTCAAAAGCAAACCAATGAATTTACAAATGATTTGCATTTGCAAGTGATTACATGGATATAAAAGTGTAATTAGAGTTCATATTGTTTCAGGCACATCTCTGAATCAATCACTGCACAAGCATTATCACCTTAATAAAGATCTAGTTTTCAGACACCTGGTTGTCATATTGTCAAAGCATCACCATATTCACAAGTTGTCTGATGAAAAAAAAGTTACTAGCGTAGCAATCAGGGCCGGCGCTATAGCCATAGGCAGACAAGGCGTGTGACGCCTAGGGCCAATGTCTTGGGGGCACCAAGTAGAAACTCCCAAAAAATGTGAACTTCAAGTGAACTTAAACATTTTAAACTTCACATGAACAATAAATGTTCATGGTCACTGCTCAGATGTGCTCGATCGGATGTACAGTGTTATGGTTACAGATGCCAATTTCTAAATGCACAAAAAAGGAAAGGGGGTAAGGGAGTGCTCGCCTAGGGCACCAAATTGACTAGAACCGGCCCTGTTACTAATGATGGCACACTAACCCAACATTACTTACATTTGTGTTAGGGATGACAGTAACACTATGAGGTAATTGCAGCCTTACCAGATGCTTTTGTTATTTTAGTGGCTGCATTTGAGGCACTTTGTGTTTTGTATTTTCTGGCTGCTGCCAGTGCCTGACTGTGAGGATATTAGTAGTCACACTTCACTTAGAGACAACACATATGACATTTGATGATAACAGTCATTTCCTCAAGGTTATTCCAGCACTTTCCATGATGTCTTAACACACATAAGGATAAAAGGGGAACGGCACTGAAGCATTACAGCATTGCTTGTCTGGGGCACTTGGGGTTATAGTGTGAAGTCAACTGATGTCAATGCCTTCCACATAGGCCTAATTAAGGATCTCCATAACTGGTTTCCAATAGGTTCTTCTTTTCATATTGGGTAGGCCTACTGTATGTACTATACAACCTCTGTCCAATAGATGGCAGCATGAAAGTCTACTCCTGGGTAGACAACCTTAGTAGGCTACATACTGGGGGGAAATGGGAATTCTGAATTAAAGAACACAATGCAGAGCTTTTTTTTGCATGTGCAGTTCTATAATATGCAGCCTACATTGGGTCGACAATGGGTTGACAGTCAAAAGACAAATATTTCAACAGCCATTTGTTATATACATATTTCAAGTGACAAGTTGCTTACATTTTGCTTTACATTTATTTTTATTATTATTATATCCATGTGCATTTTCATGCTGATTAAATCTGCACTCACAGTTCACACATTCAACAAACAATTTAATTGTGTTACTGTTTGTACAGAATGTGCAGGGTAAGAGCTTCTCTGGTCAGAGAGCAATGTGAGGGCAAACAACATGAAATAATGAAATCAGGTTCAGTATTCAGACCAAGTGAATACCTCAAGTGGGCATTAACAACACTAAGTGGATGAAATAGCAACAAAACAGAGGTGGAAGGCTCCATAATGACACACGCATTCTGTGCCAACAGAAATACACTAAACAGGGGATTCAAGTATTTTCCCTCTTGGTGAAATGGCTCAAAATCTAGTCTGTGTGTGAAGGCTGCAACCCTACAGGTAGCAAGTCACCCTGACCTCCCTGCAGTGAATGGATGGTGTGCTGTTACATTGCTATGTAGGCTAGATGGCAATTAAAATAGCATGAAAAACTTTTTTTTTTGTAATTCTCTGTAATTCAGCAAAACCATTTAATGGGACTGCAGTGAATCATGATGAGACACCTTACCATTAATGAAAAAGCCCTGCTGTAATTATGAGAATCCCAGTGCTGTGATGACAGTGGTAATACACACCGCAGCATTCTTCGCTGGAGCCATGGACGTTGCCATAGTAACAGAGTATGTCTTATCAAGTATGGCTCTTGTGAATTTTTCTAGCTGAACTTATTTGGGCTTGCCGTGTACTGTAGGTATGACAACAGGCTGTTTGAACTGTTGCCTTCATTTGCATGTTAATCGTATTAACTACCCGCGTGTGTTAATTTAACCCCTGACAGAGGTCTCGTCAAATGGCCGTCACTCTCTACCTGAGCACGACTATATATAGAAGCTTTTATGTAAATGTTCAAATACAGTCATACTACAAATAGACGCATGGCATTCAATATCATGCTGGGGAAATTTCAATAGGACTACCATGGGCTGCTTGAAAAGCCTTGATGTAAAGTAATAGCCATGATTAGAATAAAGGTTGTGAGTTAACATCAGCTTATTAATCAACTCAGTAATTTTGATTGATTGATTGATTGATTGATATTTAAAAAACACATTGAATTCCCTGAAAGCGGTGAATAAAAGTGCACGCTCAGGTGAAGCATATAGCCTATACTTGGTTGATGGTACACTCAAAGAATTACAGTTGTTGCATTTATTATGAGGGGACCTTTGTGTCAGGGATTTTTTTGCCATTTAGCCAAAAGCTAAGAGTCAAGAGCTGGCATTTCCTTCCCCCTTTGCAGTTAATGAGGGCCGTTTATCTGAGATGACGGAAAACCCTCTAGTTATCCTACTGCATTCAGCTGACACCTGCGTCACCTGGGTCACAGCACCATGTGGATATTTTAATGACAGCCATGGAAAAGGAAACCCTTTCTGCTTTAAACGGTGTCCTCAACACTGCCAGCTTTCTGCTCTCTGCCAAGAGAGGAACGGTTATATGGTGATGTGTAGAAGGAGATTTGTAATCAAATGTCAGATCTTGGAGATAAAATTCTGTGCTTCAAAAAATATACCCGTTATAGAAGAGTATGCAGATAATGTCCAGCATTTTAACACTTTAGCAATCCTCCTCTCTCGTCTTATCATTTCATCAGTGTGCAAAGGGGAAAACATGTCAGCTTCAAGTGAACATGAAACAGTACCATGTAAAAAAAGATGAAAGGGGTATACTGCCTACAAAGGCAATGTGTGCAACTACATATTTTGCCAAAATTAAGTTTAGACTGAAAATAGTCTTCATTAGACCTCCTTTATCTTGTGACAACGCCTTATGGTCCAAATGTGTCCCATTGTAGAGATATTGTGATGTCAAATTTGCAGTAACCACAATATCCAACCTAATACCGAAGGCATTTCTCCCAGTTTCAATGTTGGCGTAGTTACTGCACTTTGCCTTTGCAAGGCAGCTGAGTGATTGAATTCCTTTGACAACATCCATCCTTCGGTCCATCCCTAGTAGATAGCAATGTCAGATAGGTGAATTGTTAACTGGTTAACATGATCCATCACCGCTGGAGAAGATCCCAGCCTGGACTGAGGCTTCCCTATGTATGTGCATGCGGTCAATGATTAAGGTACCCATCCTGCCAGCAGTGTTACAAGCACAATGGGGCTCAATACACCAGTGAGTCCCAGTGGGAAGAAATAGTGATATCTGTCTCGTACCTGCTTCCTCTTCCTCTCACTTCCAGTGAGATTTGGGTTAATGGTTAATACAGAGTCTGGTGGATTCAGGCCAGTGTAGACCACTACACTACAGACCTGTCACATCAGAGAACGGATGAGGAGACGCTGCAGTACACGCCACCAAAACAGAGTGCACAGAGTTGGAGCTAATGTATCTCAGAGTTATCAAAGATACTCAAAGATATCTCAAAGCCAAACAGGTTGTATTGTTGCTGTTGTTCTTTTTCTTGTTACTTTATTTTGTACATGTGTGATTGCAACTGTACATTTGCAATTGTATTGAAACCACAATCACTTAACAGTTACACTAAAGGCCAACTAAAAAATTATTAAAGTTATTTATAATGAGTGTAAAACTCGGTGCATCATGTCATCAAACAACATTTAGTTGCTGTTTTGTGCTTTGACGGAGTAATCTCTCAGTGATTAGAACAGTGGTGCTCTGTGGGTGTATGTCCTTTGCATGGGTCAAAGATGTTTTTTCTAAAAGGCCCCTGTGTAGCCTCAGCATGGCACCTTTACAGTACAACACAGGAAAGCCCCTCCCCATGCCCCCTGTACTCACAGTAGGCTATCCATCTTATCAAAAGAGACATGGTGGGTGGGGACATAGCAGTATGCATCACAGGGGGTGAGGGGACCATTGGGCTATGTCAGGGGAGGGGAACCTATGTCTCGAGGGCCCTTTTATCCGGCCCCCAAGATAGTTTTAATGTTACGCAGCTTCACATGAAATATGACATATTTTGTAGAGGAATCTTAGAAATTACATTTGCAATGCAATTACGTTATATTCAGGGGACCAAGAGAAGGTGGAGTCTGTTTTAAAGGTGGCTGCCTTCAATATAGGCCTAAAGTGCAGGGGAATCCTGGTTTGTGGTCCTAGTATGGGCCTTGAAGGACTTTTACAGCCCTTGGAGGAATTTGAAGTGGCCCCTCAAATGAAAAACGTTCCCCACCCCTGGGCTATGTGTACCCCCTTTGCCAAGAGAGAGATGAAACCAGTTTTTTTTTTCAAACAAGAAGAGAAAGATATAGGAAATGTTCACCACAGTTGTATGTGGGATATGTTGAATCAGGTGATACACCTGAAACTCAATTGGTTTGTACCTGTGCTCTGTACTCTGTGTGAAGGTGAGCATAAGGCCAGGCCATCGGGGCCATAGCTGGAGTCATGCTCTGCTGATGAGCTGCGCTGGCTCTCCGCCTGTTCAGCCACATCCCCACTGCTACTGCAGCCAGATTATCCCCTCGTATCTTGACTTTGGAGGAAACATTTAAATGTCACTTACCCTAATTACCTCCTCAAAGGGAACTTGCTGTCTTGTTTCTCCCCAGGGACAGGCTCATAATGGTGTTAAAGGGCTTTAATTAGCCGCCATAAGGATCAATTAATATGGAGTCCTACAGGTCTGCCTATGTGAGGGGATAGCAATGGTTCTTCCTGCCTGTGTTAACACAGCAAACTGCGGAACTCCACCAGCAGCATTTTTTTTAAAGATATTTTTTTGGTCTTCTTGACTTTATTCATGGCAGTACAGTGCAGATGGTGACAGGAAGCGAGTTGGGAGAGAGAGACGGGGAAGGGTTGGCAAACGACCCAGGCCGGGAAACGAACCCGGGTCAGCCGCATACTGTAGCAAACGAGTGCCCTACCATATGCGCTGCGGTAGGGCCCACCAGCAGCATTTTAACACATAATAAGACTGAAACAGTACAGCACGGAGACCAAAAAAAATGCATCAAGAGCAGTGACTCTATTCATCCATAGCAATATATGTGCATATATTTCATGCTGATCAGATCCTTAATGGGCACATTGTGTGATGATTCATAGGCACCGAGAGCGGGGAGCGCAGGCGCTGATTCCTCCAGCTGAGCCGGGGCTGATACACTTCAGCAGCACGGGAGCAGCAGCTCTCCCTGCCCACTCACACTCCTAATGCTCTCTTTGTCCATCCAGGCTTCTGCCATCCATGCCTCAGCTCTCCTATCCTCACACACACACACACACACACACACACACACACACACACACACACACACACACACACACACACACACACACACACACACACACACACACACACACACACACACACACACACACACACACACACACACACACACACACACACACACACACACACACACACTCCCCCTTCAAACTGCCACAATTCCCCCATTCCCTCTATCACATCAAGTATCTCTCTTTCTCTCTCTCTCTCTCTCTGAGTGTGTGTGTGCATGCCTGTTTGCGTGTGTGTGTGTCTCTGTGTGTGTGTGTGTGTGTGAGAGAGAGAGAGAGAGAGAGAGAGAGAGAGAGAGAGAGAGAGAGAGAGAGAGAGAGAGAGAGAGAGAGAGAGAGTGAGTGTGTGTGTGTGTGTGTGTGTGTGTGTGTGTGTGTGTGTGTGTGTGTGTGTGTGTGTGTGTGTGTGTGTGTGTGTGTGTGTGTGTGTGTGTGTGTGTGTGTGTGTGTGAGCAAGTGTGTGCGTGTGTGTCTTTGTGTGACACAGTGGATGAGCCAAGATGAGGAGAGAGAGGCTGTGGTGACAGTGAGTGTCCACAGGTTTGTCTCCAAGTCATGAGCTGCTGAATATGACACAGGCTGTCAGAGGACATACCTCATTACTGCAGTGCAAATGTCATCCGTGCTGCAATCGCCTGTCTGGTCCTGTTCTGTTGGCTGAATTTATTGAACAGTGCATTGCCTTCACACAATTCTACAAATGATCATCATAGACCACGAGGAACACGTTTTTCATTGCAACCCAAATTGTGGGCCTATGTCTTCCATCTAGAAAGGGTTGCCAACCCTTGGACAAGACAACAAACACAATACAAGGTTTGCAAGGGCCATTGTCTGAAAGTTTGGTTGGGATCTGAGTGACATGTCACCAAAGATTCCTGTAGTTCATAATAGACCGTCTCTGATGTCACTTCGTCCCCTGTGATGCAGGTGGAGAACAATGTGACTGCAATGAGCACTTAGCTGATCTGTCAAATGGACGACAGCAGTCTCAGCCTGTGAGGAGGAGCATCCCCAACGGTATCAGGCTAATGGTTAACACAGCATCCTGTCATCATTCTCACGCCAGCAGACACAACACAGAGAGACATTGTCACTAATACTGACACCACACTGTAAGCTGAACAAGTCCAGTATGTCAATCATACTGTGAAAGGTAGTGGATGCAAAACCTCTTAGGAGTCTGTCCTGTGATGACAGAGGGGAAAAAAATGAGTGAAAGACAAAACGTTCAGGAGCTTTGCCTTAATTGGTCTGGGACATTGTAATTCTGAAGGTAGGCCTAAATCTAGACGTTACCTTATTGTACCCAGATACTGTAAAAGCGACATGCCATGTTAGGATCTTGGCTTCAAAATCGGCATTGTCTTGTACAGTGCACTCTGATGGTATTTCTCTGCAGTTCTTACACAAGACACTTTCGCTCTGACTTTCCCATCAAGGACAGCGTTTACGAGAGCTCAGACGCAATTCATCTCGCTCAAAATGTTCACCTCTCCCCATTCAGTTAGGATGCATTTCAACACCTTTGACTTAGTTGCCATAGCAATGTTGCGCACAGGAAGACAATGGAAGACTAGACTCCTTGACCTGCAAGGTTTACTTGGGCTTTAATTTAACATGGATGGAAAAACTCAGCGGAAAGTTGCTCTATCTGTCACTAGTAGTGTCTATCCTGACCAATAATAATGAAGAAATTCATTTTCAGAACATTGTTGAATTAGGTACTCCACTGTTTGCATAACGAGCTCCTTTACCTCGCCATTCTTGTCTTAATCACCTGACTCTCCAGAACACCTACACCCGGCTGAAGGATCAGACCTCGGCCCGTCTGGCGCCAGCTATTGCGCTGAATTAATCTCTTGCGGTTGATTGCCATTAGAAGCGTGTGATTATGCAGCCTGATTACGAGGCCTACCCAAGCACCAAGGCTGTCCTGCACATCGCTGCAATGGGGATAAAATCACGCTGTGATTACGCTGGAACGGATCAATCTCGAGGCCGTGCCGCAATGCAGACGCACTAAAGTGCGATTTTGATTATTAGGGCACACTTGAAGTCCATACAACCGGTCTCCGCACTTAACAAGACCTTCGACTTGCACTAAATGGTGGACTTTTCGCAATTACATGAAAACAAACAGTTGATGTGTGACATTGACATTTGAAACGAAACCTCTAGAGAACACTTTTGCACTCATTATTTTTTTTTTACAGCACTGACAGTGCAGGCAAGCCAATTTGATGGGGAGCTGTTTACGGGATAACAGTTACAGTATTTGAGGTTGGATCATTACTTCACTCAGCATTGTTGTGGTCACCCTAATGTGTTTAAATATGAAGATGCACATCTTATGTTGTGGCAAACTGTAGGCCTACTACTACTTTGTCTTCTCTGCCTATCAACTTTTTAAAGAAATGTTTATAGCATAAGGATAGTTGTAGAGCTGTTTGAGACTTTTAAAGTTGCTGGTCCTGACTTCTTAACATACATTTCTGTGCTGGGGTGCATTTGTTGGTGGGACTGATAACCAGCAGATTACTGTCCAAAGATTTGCCCTGTCCTCCAAAAGCAACAGGTGTCCTGTTATAGAGAACATTTTGTAAGTGGTCATATTCAGAATCAGTGACATACGCCATACTGAATATTGACTTCACCTATGTTTTACATGATATACATGTGTAAGGTGTACAAGCAACCAAAAATCTAACTGCACTTCAGAAATGAAGTGTTGGTGAGCTGCCTGGCGGTACATTACCATATCTCTCACTTCAGTGACCATTGTGTAAGGATTATAGCACTCATTCTACTCTCATCAAAGTCAAGGGTTATGAGTACAGGCGTTTTGCCAAAGCTATATGCTCGGGTCATTTGTTCTTTGAAGGGGGGTGGGGGGATGAAAATGATATAAAAATGGATATTGTCACCCATGTGGTGGCGTGTTCTCCAAGCCTATTTCTAACTTCCTACCATACATTAGTGATCCTTGCCACAGGATCCCACTTGGATTGACCAACTGCAATTATGGTCAATGTTGTGTCACTTGGACGGACAGTGCCGATCCCCTTACGCATTAGCGTGGGCCACAGCTTATGTCCTGCCAATAGGCTGCGTCACATGTCCTCGCGGCAGCCTACGTACAGAACACTGCACCATGGAGTTCCTGGGGCTGCTGCCTTTCTCTCAGTGACAGATTGTGGCAGCCTGGACACCAGGCGAGACACCCAAAGAAGCTCCGCCAAGTCCCTGCTGATAGCTGCCTGTCAAAGAAAGAAACATTATACTGGGCACATTTATATGAGTTGCTCAAATCATGGCCGCTGAGAGCTTTGGCTGGGCCCAGGACAAAGTCATCGGAAAGGGCCCCCCAGCCCAATAGATACAATGTAATGAGGACCCAATTATGGTCCCCTCGCTCCCTGGGCCTGAGACAACTGTCCCCTTTGCTCCCCCTATCAGCACCCCTGGCTCAAATGAATAAGTGGGTAAATGAGCAGGGTGATGTGAAAGGCTACCCAGAAGGCCAGCATCAGCTTCAGCATCAGACTTCTAACTACATAATGTGTTGCTAATGAGCATTCTTATTCAAATAGATCTACACGGATGAAAAGAACTCTGTCTCTTTCACTCGCAGTACAGGGAAAGGCTCTGGGTGCATGTGTTTTATCCTCATTTATTCAGATTAGACAATAACAACAGACTCCCACCTTCATCCTCACAATCCATGTGCCACAATTAAGCTCCCGGTGCAGCGGTAGACTATCAACTCAAAGACACTCAGTTCCTGTAAGTAGCGAGCTAAAGGGACTTTGGTAGTTGTGTAGTCTTTGGTAGAATTAATGGTTACCTTATTTTGAAATCACTACCTACATTTTAACTGCTTCTCCTACCTCTGTATCTGAAAATACATTGTAATTGTTGAACGGACACTGTATACATGCATTGTTGCTGTTGTTGTTTTACTTTCACTTTTTTTTTTTTTTTAGAGTCTTATGAATCAGTCTTATGAATTCAACAAACCATCCTGAGAGTGATTCAAGAAAACAAAATGTTTTTATTCATAAACATTTGTCATAAAAATAACAACATCAAATGTTCATTCAAAGTATTCTGTATAAACATTGTGAATAGGCTATATACAACATTTCCAAGCAGTTAATATAACTTAAGGCATGTTCACATTTTCCTCATTTTACCCTGATTGTTTTTCACAATCTGATCCAAGACACTCCATAATGTTGAAACACATTTCAGTTTACTGATACATTTGTAAATCGCTCATGTTTCATCTGAAAAGAGGTACTGGAAATCGCAGCAATGTGTGCTACCTGGTTACTCAACTGCAAAATGTCCTGGCCTCGACCGCCAGTCATCACAAACTACCAGTCATTGTAATTCAAAATTATATACATTTGTGATTTCACATGTTGTTCTTAAATAATGCCATATGTTACAGTAGATATTGTACAGATACCTTTACCTTTACCAGAAATGTTTTCTCAACTTGAAAATCTCCTCACAGACCAATGGTTTCTTTAGTGGAACTGCATTTTAACAAGACCTTTCCTGAGGCCTACTGAAGACATTTCACATAAACATTTTGAGTAAGTTTAGAAATTCAGTATGCTTAAAAAACAACAGTAGTGGAAATATAGATACACAGTTATAAAAATACAAATTAAATATAGTCATACAAATATATTTATTTGATCCACATATCAATGCACGTCCTACATAATTCATTATTTTCTATTATTAAGAACAACACTTAAAACAACCATCAAAAAGCATTGTAACAGAACGGAAAATGAGCCTGTAAAGCTTGGCACAAATGAATCTCCCCATAGTCAGGCCAACATATCTTACATTCATATTAGGCCAGTAAAAGGAAGTGATTTCTGTCCTCATTTTCCAAGAGAGCACTTTGGGACTGTTTCTTAATCAATACAGTCAAACATAAACATGCATTTCAAAGAAGCATAATTGCTGGCAGTTATGACAAAAGCCTCAGAAGCAGAAAATATTCCATTTAAAAGTAGACATCTCAAAGTAGTTAAGTGCAATACATTCTAGCTCTTCGGTGAAGAACCACTAGGCTTTCGTTTAGTGCTTGGAGCTGTCCAGCAGTAACAGTAGGCCTACTGGATCACTTGACGTTCTGCAGCTGCGCACCCTTGCCAACCAGAAATTGTATTAAATATCGGTTTGTCAGCCCAAATAGGCTACTTGGAAGTCTTTCACAATCCTTTCATGCACGAGTTGCATAGGGAGTCAACTCCACGTGTATTGTGATCAAACAGGACCCCCTGAAGTTAATCGTCGCTTAAAGCGACCTATGTTTCATTCGTGAAACTCTCTGACTTCTCTCAGGCCTTAAGACACTCTGGGTCTCTTGGAACCATGCCACACAGCACAGACATCGATCTGTACCCAGCTGTTGTTATCTTCCAAGACGGAAAGATTTGATACAACGCCAATTTAAAGCGCATCTTAATGAGCGCCTCAAATGCCTTCTGGTAGAGGAAATGGCCAGGCAGAAATCACTTGAGGTTTCATTTCCATCTTCTCTTTCTGTTTGAGATGAACACGACCATGGCGCTTCCTCTCGTCACTCCTGGCAAATCGCTTGCCGCACACGTCGCAGGAGAATGGCTTCTCTCCGGTGTGAGTCCGGGTGTGTGTTGTCAGGTGGTCGCTTCGACTAAAGCTACGTAAACAGATGCGGCATTGAAAGGGTTTATGTCCGGTGTGGATGCGAATGTGCCTGTTGAGCTCATCAGACCTGGAGAAGCGTCGATCACAGTTTTCCATGGGGCAAGTGAAAGGCTTTTCTTTGGCTGGGCCACTGGAGGATCCAGAGCTTTTCTTCGTGCGGGGTGCCTTTGGTGGACGAGTGTAGGTCTGATTAAAAGACTCTGGCAGCAATGATGAGTACAAAATAGAGTCAATAGTGGAAGATGTGTATGTGTCGCACTGACTGGACAGGGACTGGAGCTCAACATTTGGAAATATAGTCGGTTTCAGAAGATTATTGGTTGACAGATCAATAGCAGGGGAGGAGTAACTAAAAAGTGGAGTGCCATAACTTTGTGTGCATGTGTCAGTGAAACATTGTTCCTGCTTAATTACACTCTCCACTTTGAACTCCATGTCTGCATTTGGACACATGGGAGAAAAGGTGTCCAGAAGTTCCTTCACATCGACTTGATCAGGAGGGAAATCGTTCGACATGGGAAATGCCTCTGGTTGAAACCCGGCATCCAAGTAGGTGTCGGTTTTATTGAAGGCACCCCATTCGTAGCAGCTGCTCTCAAATTCGCTCTTTACAACTACTGGGAATGTAGCTGTTTCAGATTGAGGTTCTGACTTTTGACACACGACGGGTGTGGGGAGGAGGAAGTTTAGCTGAGTAGGGGCTGCCTTGGGAGCATGTGTGCTGGTCTGGGAGTCGGAGAACGGTTGACAGACATTCCCCTGGGAGAAAAGTGGTGGGGTGGTGCTGCAAACTGGTATTTGCCTCTGAACTCCTGCGTCGTTAAAACTCCCACTTGGATTTTCCATTGAGGGCGAGCTGCTGGAGGCGTATGGCGTCCCAGTACCACTTTGGGGGTGCACCTCCGTTATAGGAGCAGTTGAGATACCCACAATCTCGGTGATCATGTTAAGAAGAGTCTCCGTGCTGCACGATGCACCATGAGATGTCTCAACATAGAAGCTGCCAGAGTATGAAACGGTAGAGCCTAAGCCACTTTTGGCGCCGTCACAGGCGCTGTAAAGAAAATCTGAATTTGCAGGTTCCGTTTTTGGGATAATAGGTGCTGCCCCTAAAATGCAAACAAAAAGAAAAAAAAACTTTGCATTATATCACTGTCATTCAATGTATGCAATGCACATGCAGATAGTGATTTTGTTACATAAGCCTACAATGACAAGCACACTTTTATTCATTTCATTGAAATAACAAATAGCAGTAGCCTATGCATAGCCAATAATTTAACCAAATGCAAAAATGCACATTGAGATAGGCAAATTATCGACAGCGTTTAAATGATCATCACAAGATTATGCTGCAGCAGTGAATTTACCGGTTGCGAAAGGAGCAGGTGCTGCGCTGTCAGCATCCACAAACATATTTTCTTTCTCCCCACTGGCTTCCCTTCCAAGAGAAGAATTTTCGAACTGGTGGTAGAATGAATCTTGGGAGTTCAAATCCATTTTGTTAAGCATGTTTCCAAGAGTGAAGTCCAAATGGCAGACTATTTGCGCACTACGGATGATATGTCTCACAATGATCTTTTTCTTCAAGATGATAATTGTCAGTTTGTCCGAAAGCCAGTCCAAATGCTTTAATAAAATGTAAATAAATCGGGAATCCCTTCTCTTCTGAGTGTGGCGCAGATGTCCAGTGCTCCTTTTGCTATCTGTTGCTGTGAATTCACAACGGCTTCCCCTCTTGCTCCTTATATACATTTCGGCCGGGCGATGGTTCCTCCTCCCCATTGACCGTCTCCGGTTAGAGGATTCCCCGCTGCGTGTCATCTTCATGCCCATACATGGGTAGAGGATGTGACGGGCTTTCCCTAAAAAGGAGAGTTACGTTTGTGACGTTGCAACAGGTCTCTTGCACTTCTGCAAGAAAGACACTGGGACTATTTTCTATGGTGGATGAGTTAACATCGCGCGATGGAACAGCATTTATGCTACAGATAAAACATAAACAATGCAATTAAAATGTTCAACAATTTGATGTAGCCTAGAATAATATTATTAGACTTGGGAAATTAAGGTTCAAGAAATTGTTCGAATCATGCACATATGAGGACGAGGGAAATATACAGTGCACTGTGCAAGAGAGAGAGAGAGAGAGAGAGAGAGAGAGAGAGAGAGAGAGAGAGAGAGAGAGAGAGAGAGAGAGAGAGAGAGAGAGATGCGCGCACGCACGCACGCGCACACACGCAGTCAATTTAACAACAAATAAGTCTAGATAGCAATTGCTTCTGTTGTAATGAAATGCCATTCAAGAGGGCCTGCACTACCTGCACGAGAGAAGTTCTGCACCCGGCAGCCTACCGTTGCTCAAAAAAGCACAACATTGACAGAAATGTGTCATTGAAAATGAATGGAAATGCACGTCTGCCTGATTCAGTTAAGTAGACTGTTGGGATAACTTACACTTCCGTGCATCCTCAGTGCAGTCGGATCAAAGGCATAATTTGGATGCTGTCACGTCGTAGCCTCGCTTTCAGTCAGGATTTCATAAGTTTTCCTCGACTTACAAATAGGCCCTATACATCACTCTGCACAGAAAATACCCAATTCAGAAATGTCCTTTGGGACGCGGGGTAGGCTACATAGACCCGAGCGCCATGTGAGGTTAGCTGACCTCACCTGTTTGGGCATAGTATTTTCAAAACACCCATATTCATTTTTTTATGTTATAAAAACACAGGTTATACGAAGATGCATAACAAATACGAAGTAAAACCAACTTGTTTCAAATCGTCTGTTTATTGAGGGTATCAACTATCTCACTTTGACCCCCTGCGGAAAGATCTCCAAATCAGCACCATGGACAGCGATATACTGGTTACGTGTAGTTTCCCCTTGAAAACAGGACCAGTGTTTTGCACACACTACTCGCCGACACAACACATTATTGTTTACTTAAATATATATGAATATGAATGAAATTGAGTTGAAAATCTAGGTGAATCTGTCAAACATAGGCTCTTTGCCGAAAGTGCTCTCTTTCAGAAATAGCATCACGCTGAAGGCTGCAAAGGAGTTTCTGTAGCCTTCATAGGCCTACCACGATTCTTTAAATGGAGGTCATAGAGGAATATGGAAATGTGCCCGGTGTGACTTTTACACTTTTACAGAATAATGACACAATTACGTTCATAATCCATCCTGACATTCTCCGGATTTTTTTTTCAAGGAGTTAATGTGTTCTAAATCCAGACGCCTAAGTGTTTCATCTTATAGATGTGTCCTTTAGTGAGCTCAAGTCTATTAAAAAGGTCTCGTCATATTTAGTTCGCCAAGACATGTTATGATAACTGCTGAGTGAAGCCTCACCCCTTGCCTCTGCGAAATATCACGGAGAACAGTAATGGATTTATGTAATGGCAGGCAGCACTTAGAAAGATCAGGAGACACCATTGCCTAATGACACCAGCGTTATTATTGTTCTCTTACCCAAAACTGCAACAGACTATAATATGTAAACCTTTTAGCATAGCCCACATTAACCATGTGGTAACTATTAAAACATATTTTATTAAAAGGTAGCTACCAAAAGCTGCGCCATAACACAAATAGCCTACAGGCCTATTGAATAAATTGCACGTTCAGTAGAAAATATTTGTGAACCATGTACTAATGTTATTGCAGTGAGCTGAATTTAGGTTTGAATCTCATCCAAAGCTGTGCAGACGAAGTTGTACAGCACCCATCACGCTGTCTGGACTGCACTGCCAGACACTTTAGTGGACCATCTGGTCCCATCTGTGGACCATGGTTTTATATGATCTACCTTACATTCATAGTAACATGAACAGTTTGCCTCCAATGAAAGTTTGGATTCCTATAAAAGAAACTCTGATCTGGAAATCAGAAAAGTTTGAATCCCACAACATCCATGGTAAGACCCCTTGAGCAAGGTAGCCTATACCTAACACGTTGTTCCAGCTTATAAGTGCATCTAAATAACGGAAAGTCCCTCATAAAATTACCAGCCAAGTGAAATGTATTTTCAATAATTGCAAATTTCCAGATATTTGGATGCAGGCAGCCCAACTTGCACAGCAACGAAAAAGAGAGGAAAGAGGACTGGAGATAAAAGTCACAGAAAAAATGGTATAAAGAAGATGTACATTTGCATGGAGGTCAGGTAAGTGTATGGTCTGTTTTTGTTTAAATACAGTAAATGCTTAATCAAAAGCACCATGGCTGTATGCTTGAACAACATATAGCCTACCTATAGCAAGATCAACCTCAGCTCAGCTTAGCTCAGCTCAGCTCAGAAATGAATTACAGTGGGTTTGGGAGCTGCACGATATGGTTTGAGCGCAGAAACAATTTGGAGTATGGTGCATTTACACAGAGGAGCACCAGCATATCATGGGTGGCGGTGCAGGGTTGTTGTAAGGAATGCAAGCGCCCCCAGAACACATCTCTTCACCATGTCCCACATTACAATCCCCCTTAAGGCTCCCAGATGAAGGCACAACTCTTTTGTGCCAGCGAAAAACAATGGAGTTTCTAAGAAACCGCAAAAAAGGATTGGAAGAGCTAGCATCACAGAAACCTCTGCCGGAAGCACGACTCGCTATAAATACAAGATGTTCATCTCAGTTGCCAAGTATGATCCCCCCCCTCCCTTTCTCTCTCTCTTTCTATTTCTCTCTCTCTCTCTCTGCAAGCATTCGTTGCACCCATGCCCTGTGTTCATGAGGAAAGGAGCGGAAGCGTGGGGCATGGAGGAGTAACTTGTGGGTCTCTCCTTTCTCTCCCTTTCTCCTCTCTTTCCAAGTGTGGGAGTGGGGTTAGGGAAGCCCACTACAGCTCCAGTTCCCCAGTCAGAGAGAACAGTAGGCTTCCCTGGTGCTCCAAAAATACACACCACTCGCCCACCGCTGTCCCTGGATGCATATGCTCAGGATTAGAGATGCAGCTCTCTCTTGGTCGTGACTGCAGAGCAAAGCAAATGGTTCTCTCTCTGCACAGCCATTGGCCGACCACCCCCACACACTACCAGCATTCAAACCCCTTTCCCTTAACACCAGGTCTCAAAGTGTGCTTCAACTGGGATAACTTTCTGGATGAGCTCCAGTTGCCTGGTGGACTTACCTAACCATCATATAGAGGTAAAACCACAGAGGGTGGGTGTCAATGTGGTCAACTACCCCTCTCCCTTTGCACTCACTCACTGCACCCCAGTACTGTATGTTGCTGCATGCACACTGTGCTTGCTCTCTCACAATCCACCCATTAAAAGGGATTCCTAAACTACTTCAATATGTCTTCTGATGCTTATGATGGAGCCTATGTGTGTGTTTAAATAGTATGCGCACCATCTTATATTTTATGATCCAACTGCTACCTCAACGGGAGGATTGCAAGCTCCTATCGAACACAACACAATCCACAACATTCACATGCATTAAAAGCAGTGCAGACGACATTGACACGAGTTACATTCAGACTTGTCAGTGCATTTTTCATTAAACCATGATAGACCTTGAGCTAACACACACAAACACACATACACACACACACACACACTCCTTCATTCCTTTGACATTATCGTACAAACTCTAAGTTCTAATAGCATTGGCTTGAATCGGATTGAAGGACAGCAACATATAAGAATCCCCCTGTGTTGTGCGCAGCACCCATCACCTCCTCATGCACAGCCAAAGGTGAAAAGAAAAATCGCCCTATTGAAATCAGCTTTTCTCCTCCTGCGAGGAAACCAAGACCAAGACTGTGGAGCCTTGCTTTGCCGCTTAGCAGTAACTATGGTAACGGGCACTCGGCATGGCACTGTTTCCCCAGGCTCTCCAGAAATAAAACTGTTGGGCTAAGAGTGAGCAGGTAAAGACAAAAGATCCCAGCAGAGCCTATTTATAGGCGCCCCTGTGCTTACATAACACATATACAACAGGGCAGCATTGGCACAGGCAGTCAAAGAAGGGTGCAGGACTCCTGGAGGGATGGAGGGCCAGCTAGGGGCATGGGTCCACAGAGCAACAGGCAGAGGAAAGATAGAGGACAAAGGTCCTTCAAACCATCTAGAGCAACAACAGGTCCTCAGGGTTGTGGGAGGTTAATTGGAAAAAGCAGAGAGATGGAGAGGAGGAGGATGAGCTGTTGAAAGGGTTAAAAAGCACAGAGGAGGGAGAGAGAGAGAGCGCGTGCAAGAGAGAGAAAGATAGACAGAGAGAGAGAGAGAGAGAGAGAGAGAGAGAGAGAGAGAGAGAGAGAGAGAGAGAGAGAGAGAGAGGCAAATAAAGAGAGACAGAGAGACAGAGAGGGACAGAGACAGACAAATGGAATGTTTTTTTACAGATGCTTGCTGTAGTTAGTGATGGACATGGATGGCAGAATGCTGGGGTGCCTCTCTTTAAGGCAATTCCCTGGGGATCCATGAGCGTAATCACTGTGGTACCAGAGGGTGAACGACCACCGTCACGGTTACACTTTTTGCATCAGTGGCCAAGCTCATTGACGAGGTAATGAGTGTTTATCACAGCGAACACTCACGAAGGGAAAAGAGGCAGATAACGGCAAACAAAAGGCGGTGTGGCCTGGGGGTCTTGTTCAGAACACAAACATGTGGTCATCGTCTACCCATCTACAACGTCACACCATGATGTCAGTCAGCAGAGGCTTCAGGCCTTGTAAAATGAGTAGGGTTAGTAAGATTTTGTTGATATAAATCAATTACACACACAAGACAGAATAGATCACTCATTAAAGGATTCTCATGAAACTACTCAATTTATATTTATAAAATTAATATTTGTTAGGTCATGAAGCAATATTTATCAAATTGGTCTGTAGATTAAAAGAATGTCCATAAAGAAACTGCAAAAACAGCTCCATCTAGCATCATTATCTAGCAATTACCCCTTCTGCATCACATCACTTTTCACAGTTGCATTTATCACTGTGGCTTTACCACTTACGCAAACAGATGGAGATGAAATTGTACTAAATTAAACGCATTTACCAAGCTCCTCTACACAGAGACACGTAAAGCTAATTGGGTGCAGCCAGACTAGGAGCAGAGTGGTGTTAGACCTCACCCATACGGAGGGCACATCAGCAATGAGGGGTGCTGCTTATGTCATCCACCAGCCACATATGTATGCTGCTATGAAAACCGTCCTAACACAAGACAAATTACCTAACTATTTACCCACTGCTGCCCATTTCCTGCATCTGTGCATGTACATTTCTTCTCATGCATCCCATGCATCTACTGTACTACCATACAAAGGCAGAGTACAGTAACTGCATATGTTTTGTCAAAACTGAGTTTAGGCTGAAAATGGTCTTCATGACACCTCCTTTTTTTCTTATTCTAATTTTTTTCTTTAAATCTATTTTTTTTGCATTTTAATTATTCTCCAACTCTTAATTCATTGAAGCTTTGTTATACTTTCTACTGTTATCTATCAGTTTTGATTGTAAAGTGTCCTTGGGTATCTTCAAAGGCGCTTACAATAAAATGTATTATTATTATTATTATTCATCTTGTGACAAAACCTTATGCTCCAAATGTGTCCCGTTTTTAGAGATATTGCTATGTCAAATTTGCAGTAATTGTCTGCACACTGTAGCTCTGCTTTGAAAGTTTATCCAGGTCAAACAACGTTTTGACCCAACCGGGTCTTCATCAGGCAATCCTTTTGGGTCAAAACGTTGTATGACCTGAATAAACCTTCTGTCTGAATGTACCTTCTGTACAGTGGTGTAGTCTACTTTTTTATGGTGGGTATACTGTATATTTGAGATTTTTTTGAAGTGGGTATACTGTATATATATGTGCCATTCAAAACAATGGATCAATCAATTTTAAGTGGGTATACTGAAATCCCTGAAATTTAGAAGTGGGTATACTCCGTATACCCGCGTTCTACGTAGGCTACACCACTGCTTCTGTACGCCTTTGTCCTGCATACTCTTACTCTTGTGAAAATTTGCAGGAATTACAATATCAAACCTAATAGAAATACTTTGAAGGGCTATTTCTCCATTTCATTGAGGGTGTAGTTACTGCACTCTGCCTTTATAGGGTAGTGTACAGTCACTGTAACAAATGTTTAACAACTAGGGCGTTACATAAATGAGAACCGCTCTATATCTCACACAGAGACAATTAACAGTGAACAGATCATTTTACATGGAATGGAATGTCTTTTCTGCTCATGTACAGAAGTAATACCAGAGATTCTTCTCTCTGGTAATACTGCACTAACGTGTTCCATCTCAGAGCACCACAAGCATGTGTTCTCTCCTCACATCATTCTCCATTTCCAAACCTTAGGACACTGGTTCCTCTCCTTCACACAGACCACTCGCCATACAGCCTCATTCCAGCAGACTGGATGGTAAGAATGATTGTAGAAAAATCAGTTGATAAAATGTCTGCACACTTAATAGTTTCTATTTGATCTTTGGTTTTAGTAATTATTGCACTTGCAAAAATAGAAAATTAGTAGCACAGGATGCATGGTATGGCACCAGGCCATGTTGAGGCAGCTGTGGTATAATGGTCAGACAGTTGGATCTTATGATTGGCACGTTAGAATCCCACAGTAGTTAAAAAGTGAAAAGTGCACGCTGCACACAACAATATTGCATTTATGCCTCACCCGTGCTAGGGGGCAGCCCCAAATGGCGCCCCAAGGGAGCAGTGTGGCAGGACGGTACTATGCTCAGGGTACCTCAGGGAAGAGGAAGGGGGAGAGCCAGGGGCGTCAGCAGACCCAATGCTATACAGGGGCACAGAAGGGCACCAAGAGATAATGCTAGCGCGCAAAAGTGCGGAGGCAAAACATTTTTTTTGTTATTTATTTTAAAAAGCTTTTAAATTAATTGTATTATTGCAAGTAGTGCATGTACACTATTTTGTGCACATTCTGTAGATTACTCTGTATGCTAAACTTGAGCTAAACTCCAAGATAGCAAGATTGTTGTTTTCTTTTGTTAAACTCATACCGGGGCACAGTAAATCACTACCCAGGCACATGCCCCTGTAAAATAGGTCTAGCAACGCCCCTGGGGAGAGCACTGGTTAATTACTCCCCCCACCAACCTGGCAGGTTGGGAGTCGAACCAGCAACCTTTGGGCTACAAGTCTGACACCCTAACCGTTTACCCATGATGACTGCCCTTGTCCACTATGTAGTAGTTAAGATGTAGGTACTCTCCAGTATAAGTAACCCATGACTTCAATGTCTTTAAGCAAGGCATCTACATTGATCTGCACCTACATAATTATAAGCAGCTTTGTCTCAGCATCAGCTAAGCATAATGCATCAGCTAAGTAAGCAATGTGTATTATGAAGGGGCCCCTTTCTTTTGGCGAGCTTTTACGATATAAATAGTATAATGTGGAAACGTTGCATATGCAGGGGAAGATTACTGTGGTGTGAGTGAACAGGTCTTAATAACAACCCTGGACAAATTCTGTGAGCGTGCCGTTTCTCTGCCTTCCCATGTATGCAGTGTGTTGTGCTGAAGGCTGCAGCAGCTCAGCTTCCTCAGCAGCACAGGCCTATTTATAGAGCTGTAACCTTACTGCGCAGATCGCTGCCTTGAACCACTCGTCTATTCAGACTGGATCGCATGAAAAGAAACAGCATTACAATGTCAGAGCCGCTAACACACAGGTGCCCAACGTCACCAGATGACAGAGGGTCTGTTGGTGTTTTTGTCTCAAGGTGTACAGGGAAAAGTTCAGCTGTGGCGACGAAAGCAGTATTGTGTGTGTGCGTGTGTGCGTGTGTGAGTGAGTGAGGAGAGAGAGAGAGAGAGAGAGAGAGAGAGAGAGAGAGAGAGAGAGAGAGAGAGAGAGAGAGAGAGAGAGAGAGAGAGAGAGAGAGAGATCCACAACCAATTTGTGCACTGCCACTCTAGTTATCTGACCTCTCAAACAATGCCTTTCCATGGTAACAAGGCAGTGAAAACAATGCAATCCTGGTACAATGTGACGTAAGCTGCTGTCTCTTTGTGAGAATATGAAGCATAAGAGCTTTATTCAACTCATCCCAAACACATTCTCACTCTGTGCCACAGTCTGACATGACACAAAGGTATGGCCCTCCACTCTGATCAGGTGTTATGGCATTACTACACATTATTTTTTTGACCTGTTTAATACCCATCATTGTCCATTGCTGGTATCCCATTCAGAACCAGATATGGATATCTGGTATGGGGTTTCAAAGGCCATACCTAATGCCAATGTGTATACAGCTAGGGATACGATATCTTTGCCATTCTGACATCATTTATTGTGCTGAGGTGTAGCACCTTTAACAGCTCACTTTTATGACAACTGTGGAATACACCTGATCCATCAAGTATAGCTAGTTTCCCACAGCTATGCAGTTTGCTCTGCACATTCTCTCTTCGAGTATTTTGTCCAAGGTATTGCAACCTATCACAATTTGGTGTGGTATCAGTATGCAAACAGCCATACAATAAAACAAATGTTTGGGCTTGCAGCAGGTGACGGTCATGTAGATAATAATAATCAACCCGAGTGTTGAGTGGAACTAGATTTCAATGCTCAGTTCTTTAATTAGTCATGAGGCTTATCTGGGTGCTTTTGTGACATGAAAAATGAGTATACTGTGTATTTATGTGACAAACCACACAGCTAACTTTCAGAAACAAATCTGTTTTGTTTCAGTTGATGCAATGTCTCATTGTCTGAACATAGTGGAGAAAGACATTCACTGAAACACTTTTTAACACATTTCATACCTGGCCAAATCTTCAATTAGTGAAATAAATTGAAACCATAACCCCCCGTAACCAATATGTAATGTATAAAACGTCATGTGGTATTCCTGGCCAAGTTTCTGCCAAGATGAGAGGTTTCATGCCAGGGATTTCGCCTTGTAATTGAATAGGGAATGATGTTATCTCAGCTCTTCTTGCCACCCAGCATTTTGGCGCATGCGCAGCATTGCGCACAAACGCGTAAACAAATATTCGCCTATAATGCCCCAAAGTCATTGCCCAAAGTGTTCAATTGATTTGGCTAACAACATAATTATTTTTTCTTGTCTCAATGTCTCAAATTAATAGGACCAGCAGACACAGAGGAATGGTATACTGAGATGCATGTGAATATAATAATAATAAAAAAAACTAGTGCAGTTTGTTTTACCTCTGGAAGCACATATTCAGGTGTTTATTAATCAAATACCTTTATTGTCCATATGGTACTGTAACAAGCATCATATTCAGAGCTAAGATTTTTTTTCGATTAATCTTTTCCTTTCACAGCAGGATCAAAAATGTAATGAGATTCGATGATGTAATTAATCTTAATGGCTCATGTGGATTGTGGGAGATCAAAAAACAATACAGCCCAATTGTATACATACTCTGAAGGTCCAAATTCACTGTTAGTGATAAGTAAGCAGTATTTAAAAGTGGTAAATAGTCCCATGATTGCAATTAAAAAGCCTTTGGCCAGCTGAAGTACTTCTAAGCCATGTTCCTTTTGTGATACTGAATTCTCTTTAATTGGGCTAGACACAACTCGGGGAGCTTGATAGAGTTGTAACCGGACGGGACATACATTATTTCTCATTAGGACAAAAATGAAGACCACAAAAAATTAAATAAAAAAATAGAACATGTTTTTAACAACACCCAAACAAAACACCAATTATAGAAATACTCTGAAAACGTCAACTGAGATATCTGATGAAACAGCACTGACTTTTGATGGCACCTTCTTTAAACCTGTTAGTAAGAGAAGTAGAGAGAATGTCAGTACTGTTCAGCCATCATAAGGAGAGTCAGTGCTGACCAGCCAGTGAATGGATGACTGCCCTGTCCACGGCCAGTGCTGTCACTGTACTGTTCCCATATATAACCGGTTTCCATGTACTGTCTGTAAACATTACTGACAATGTTAGTCCTGAGCTCTTGGTAGAGGGCAGCTGCCTGTCCCTGATATGGCCCCTCCAAGTTGCCGTAGTGATGCAGGGCCCTGACAGCTAGGTAGTTGATATTAATCCATATTGCACCACGCCAATAGGGGGCGTCGTGCTCGGTGTTCCGTTTCATGTAAATTGGGTCGGTACGGGAGAGTGAGCGCAAGCCATACGGAGTCCACAGACGTTCAGGGTCCCTCATGTCCCTCAAAAGGTGTTCCAGCTTGGGAGAGTCGGGTCTCAGAATGTGCAGCAAGAAGGGGAAGAGGCTAACATAACCCAGTGCATTGACAAACTGCAGCTTAGGTGCTCGACGCACTGAACGCACCAGGCGGGCGACAGGAAAATGGTGTCGCGGCTGCCCAGGGGGAACATACACCTTCTCCTGCTGCAGCTCCACTGCTTGAGTGTGGTTGCCATAGTCACAAAAGGTACGCAGTTGGTCAGACCAGTGCAGCTCGGTGAGTAGATGGTTGTCACTAAGCGTCTCGTGCGTGTGCTCATACTCCTGGTGGGGCTCTCCCAGCAGCTGTGCCACTTTGGTCATGATGCCTGATGCCAGAGCCATCCAGCAGTGCAGGTCCACGTGCCGCTCATCTGCAGAAGGGTGAGAGGCCCGTGGGTAGTCATCCAGGCCAGAGGTCAATGTTTTGGGGTTAAGAAAAGCGTTGGTGTCTTTGTCTCTGCCCCTCCAACGGTAGGAGTTAGGCTTAGGCCCAACCTGTGTGGTGTTGTACCATTCAAACCATGTCTGGAGACGCGGGTAAAGACGGCGGAGGAACGGCAAGGTTCCCTGAGTAGAGGGGGCATTAGGCTGAGCTGTCAGCTGCTCTACCAGCTCCTGCAGGGCCAAAAAGAGGGTGGGGGGATTGGCATTCTCGTTGCGTTGCACCACAAACTCGTGAGGAACTTTGCTTCGCGCCTCATCACCCAGGATCTGCTCCCGTGGAATCCAGCCCTCAACGTTGATGAGGTCCAGCCAGTGAGCCACAGCCTCTCGCGTCACCTGAGGGTCCCACTTGCTCAGCAGCAGTTGGTGGAAGCCCTCGTCCCACAGGAAGCCACGCGGGAAAAAGGAGCGGGAGGGCACAGCAGTGAAGAGTGGCCCCTCTGGATACAACAAGGGATACTCATTATACACTGACTGCACCACAGACTGGCCATAGAAGTAGCCCATACCACCTAGCATGTTGCTGAGGGCTGCCTTGCTGAATTTGACCTGGGACTGAGTGAAGCCCTTAGCTTGGAGTCCAAAGGTGTTCTCAAACTTCTGATCAAACGTCTCCTTCCTCTTCTCCAGCTCCTCGGTCAGAACGGAACCTGCTAGCTGGTCTGGACGATCATGGAAACTTCCGGACTCAAAAAGAACCTCAATCTGGAAAGGTGTCTGGACGGTAACCTGGTGAACAACAAAGTCACTCTCCTTCCTCGTGTCCGCTGATTTCTGTTGATGGTGATGGTGTGGAGGCTTATAAGTGTCCACAGCAATGTAGGGACGTCTCTCACCTGTTGGAGGATTGAAGACAAACCTTCGGTTCAGGCTGTTTTTCACAATGTCAGAGAGCTTTTCCAGGCCAGGAGTGACTGTCTGCAAGTAGTTGTAGCTGTTGGCAAAATAAATATTCTGGTCAATATAGGTCTTAAAATTCATAAAATGCAAAGAATATAAGCACATTTTTATCAGTTCTTGCAAATCCTGAATAATACAATATTCAAGGTGAAATGCATGTTTTTTAAAAACATCATATGACATTATATAACATTATAATAACATTATATTATGCCAAATTACTGTATGTAGCGCAAATGAGATTGAGGGCCAAACAAATTGTCCGTCCATATGACCACAGATAGAACACATAAGTTTTCATTTGCTCCAACCTCATGGTGAGCCAACTGGCCCGCTGGCCGCCATTGGAGACCACTGATGTAGGGTTTACTACTCTGGTGCTAGCTTTCAGCTACACAGAAGACTCCCACCCAAAATGTAACCTCATCTCATGCTCACATGACAATTTACCTACAGGGGTTGTTTGGCCCATAAAGCAAAACATTATTTTCCTAAATACTTATTACAGTCAAAATAAAGTGAGATCCTCCATGTCCTCCATGTCTTTTACACAAAATAGCCATCATTTTCATGATTTCTACTAGGGCTATAACGATATTGGATCAAACCGAGAAATCGTGATGCTCAGAGTCACGATACTGAATAGTGATGTAGGGAGGCAGTATCGTGATACACCCTTTTAATTTTTTGTTATCCTTCAGTCCGGAAAACAACCATATGAATCAATGTAATAATGCTTCCAAGCTTCAAATGAGATGCATTTCAGAAATCGTGGGGTGTATCGAACTGTAGGTCAGGAATCATGATACAAACCGAATCGTGAGTTGAGTGTATAGTTACAGCCCTAATTTCTACAAAGAACTTTCTACAAAGTACAAAGAAGGTGACAGGTGCATAACACTACCTGGCATATTTTGCAGTGGAAGCATCTCCACCTGTGGGTTTTCGAAAGGTGACCTTGAAGTTGCCTAGTTCCTCTGAGAAGCCTGTGACCGTGCTCAGGCGGTTTCGCTCTTCAACATGAGATTGCAGTGACCCCTGGGTATCCATGGCAACATAGAACATGAGGGATATGACAGGTGCATGGGCAGTGGAGCTCTGTGGAAGCACACAGTACAGTAGACATTAGGAATCAAGCCACAACAATGTCTTTGTGAAGTTACACTGTACAGTATGTCACAGAAGTGAGTACATCACATGTTTGCAGATTTGTTTGTATATCTTTTCATATGACGGCATTAAAGAAATTTCACTTCGACAGAATGATTAGTAAGCTTAACCTGTTTATAACATGGAGAATGTTAAACCCCTCTATCATTTGCACACATGAAGCGTTCTTAAGCGTTCTTAATATGGTCATGATTTAACAGCTTCAACTTGTTCACTCAAAATAAAATCAAAATACAGCCATTAATGTTTGAACATGTACCCAGAAAAGTGAGTACACCCCAGGTTAAAATCCTGTAGAGAGTGCCTGAGAAGGGGCAGTGTTAGCCCGAAACGTCATGAAATTAATAGGGTTTAAAAGGGAGGTCGTCGGTGTGTGTTTCATCCTTGCCTTACATTGAACTTTAACATTTTGAGTCTGCACCTGGCTGAAATAGATGAGTGTGAGATTTGAGTGAAATCCTATGGAGAGTATAATGATCTGCTTCAGTAGTTGCAGTGCCTGTTGACATGCATGTTTCTTTCAGTGAAATTAAATTTTGCAATGTTAACAGTATTCATGCAGTCGCAATCCCACTACCATGCTTGATTTTAGAGATTGGACACTTTTTATTGTTTTTTTTCACTTGGTTACCATCACACATGCTTGAGACCATCTAAAGCAAATTTGTTTATAATGGACTCATCAGAGACAAACAGAACAGGGATGTGGATCACAGGAGCCATGTTGTGTGGTCTAATGACACCAAGTTCAATAAATTAGCTTTAGATGGTGTCAAAAGCATGTGTGGTAAACAAGTGGGCAACCCATACTTTACAAGCCAATCAACTTTAGATTGGCTTCATAACAATAAAATACACCTTCTGGAATAGCCCAGTCAAAGCCCTGAAAACAATTTGAGATGATATGACATGATGACCCCAAGAAAGCTATTCACTCCAGATTAGATGTCCCGATCCAGGTTTTTCCACTTCCTATCCGATATCGATATTTTATTTCACTTCCGATCCGATACCGATACCAGCCGATACCGCCCTATCGGCGTATTTAAGTTGAAATTTATTTAGCTTACTTACTTTGTTGTCACACTCATGTTGAAAAGGGGTTTACTCTTGATAACAACTAGTCAGCTGAATTAGGTGAATTTGAGTAATACACAATGGTTTGTAATGCGAAACCTGTTAAATAAAAATTACCCTACACAAACTGCAACATGCTACATGGATCCATTGACTTTCACTAGCTTAGCGACATACTCCCTCTTTGAACTTGTCTTAAAGCAAGACAACGCTTAACATGAAAAATAAGACACTTTACCACCTTTATAAACCCCAGCCAACGACTTTGACTGTATTAAGCCCCAAAATAGTGGCATACTCCTTTAATATTGGCCTTCAAAGTATGTTTTTCTCTATGTCTGATCACAGTGTCTGTTTTGTCTGCTGCCATCTGCTGGTCAAAAAACGCAACAACAGTGTAATGTAAGAAAACAAAAGGGTCTGGAAACTCTTGCCCATAATTTACCAATAAAGTAGCCTAGAAATCTAGAAGCCCCTAGGGGTTAAGCTTGCTAGGCTACCAATAAAGCACTTTAATTCTACAGTATATTGCTATATATTAATTATGATTTTAACATGCATTATGCAGAATGCTCAATCATGATTACATTTCTACCAGGACACCCCCACCCCCATGTCTGGTAGAACTGTAGTGCAGGGTGAGGCCATCTTGGGACTGGCATCATGATTGAGCATTAAGCAGTCACACTAAGGACATTATTTAAACTATACATATTCATCATGCTTGTTAAAATCACAATTAGTATATAGCAATATACTGTATAATAATTACAGTGCTTTATTGGTAAATTATGGGCAAGAGTTTCCAGCCCCTTTTGTTTTTTTACATTACGCTGTTACTGTTTTAGACCAGCAGATAGCAGCAGACAAAACAGACACTGTGATAAGATATAGAGAAAAACATATACTTTGAAGGCCAAGATTAATATGAAGAAGTTTGAAAAAGAAAGTTTTTCCCAGCTTGAACGTTTGATACAGTGCTACTGTCCATGGGGTTAAAAGGGCGTTCCAGTCATCAAGTGCCCACATGGTTTTGAGGCCTGAAGCAGAGGGTACCGTAAGGTCATTTTGTCCCAAAGCTGTTTTTGAGTCCCTCCTATTTTATCTTTTAAAGTCTGAGCGCCCTACATTTTTTGGAATACACTGTACAGTTCCCATATATGATGGAAAATCAATTATAACTCCCAAAGCATACATAGTTTCCAAGATATGGAACCCCAAAATGGCAAGACTCTCCAACACGAGTTTCACAAATTCAGTTTTTAGGCTTAATATAGCCAAAAATAATCAAGGCATGCCATTTGTAAGTACATCCTCTGGTAGACAGGGTCATATTGAGGGGCCATGGTGATTTTTAGACCTGTATCTTCCTTCAAACTAAAACCAAAGGTGTCAAAATCTGCTTGTAAATTTTGTATGCAATTCGCAGGCTTGAAAAGTGGGCATGGCACCCCAACTTTGGAGGGCTTCATCTCTGCAACCGTTGGACGTAGGGTGCTAATACTTGCTATTCTTTCAATTTACATCAAAAGGTACCTGTATGTGAGATATCGGGTAAATCAGAGAGGGTCACATGGGGAGATTCTAGTGAATCATGTGAGTTGACATGGAATGACCCTATGGCAAGTGTAGGCCAATATGAAAGACATTTATAATCTACATATGCAAATTTTGATTATAATTGGTTATAAAAACATGTCTATATCGATAGTTATATAAAAATAGTTTAATTTCCACAAATAAGAATCGATAAGGAATCGAATCGTTTCGAAGAATTGATAAGGGAACCGGAATCGTGAAATCCTTATCAATTCCCATCCCTAGTCATGAGACCTTTCAGTCACTCACATGCTGCTTGGCAGTTATCCTCCAGGTCCAGTCTCCACCGTGGTCTCCACCCATGCGCTTCACAAACTCGGTGGTGAGGGTGAAGTCACCGTCCCTGATCTCCTGCACACCAAAGCTCTTCCCATCGTGCATTAGCCACCCATAGCCCTGCAGCCTGTCCCCCTGCTCACAGGTGTGCCTGAGGTTTACATCCACGTCAGAGAACTGCCGCAACCACATCAGCCCTGAAGCAGAAGAGATGTTTGGGGTGACTGTCAAAACATCACAGAAACAGTCTGAAGGCAGTACAGTATACATTGCAGTGACTTTAATAGTGCATGCCACAATACAAATATGGACCTGAGATCCTCTAAACAATCTTGGGAAAACTTATCTTGCAATCTCAACATCCATATTCAAATGAAAGGTATGAAGGATGCTCATCATAAACGTCCATACCAGTAACAGGTGAAAGGGGGCTCCTGGTCTTCATGCCAAAATACACTTGAGGCCGATAGGAACCCCAGAACCTCTGTGGAGACACCTCTGCACTGCTGCTGTTGGCGTCAAGCACGCGTGGGGAGGGGTGTAGGGTCACCACTCTTTTGGCCTGGGTTGACCTCATATAGAGTGCATAAAAGAACCAGATGAGGCTGAAGATGCAAAGACCGATGGAAATGTTGATAAACACTTTCCCCAGGTCAGTTTTCTTTTTCTTCTCTTTGCGGGGGGGAGGAAGTGATGGTTTGTCTTCCGTATGTGACTGGATTCCATCACTCAGAATCCTTTTTCTCTGTCGACCCATCCTAACCTAAAATCCACAGTTATAGATCATTTATCATGGCTTGTTCCAATGAACATAAAAACTGTAACAGGTCTTGCATGTTTTCGTACAGGGCATGCATGAGGGCAAAGAACATCAACAACTTCATTCATCATAGCAGGTTACCTAAAATATCCACAACATGCCAATACATTGCAGTTTTGTAAAGGCGTGGTGCTGAACTAAAACACGTTGATTCCAGACACGATGACAGGACCAGGCCGTCAAACGTAAGGCGTTCACTAGTTCTAATTCTATTTACACATTAGCTATTGAAAATGCAACATACGTGTACTTACAGAAGTACACGCATGGCACTATGATTAGCCCGGCAGCTAGCTGCCAATGGATGACTTCAGGTCTCTCAGATACAAAGGCATTTGCATAATGGCAATTTATCGTAATGGTGAAATTGAGACCATGGAAAAGTTCAATGCCATTTTAGTAAAAGGGAACGATCTTCAAGAAATACCTTTATATTCGCCGAAATTCTCAGCGGCACATAATTTTCCAGCTACTTCCTGGTGAGAGCGCCATCTGTGTCATTTGCCTGTAAACTGACATTGCCATTGGCTCTCTGAATAGCTTGTGTAGATGCGTCATGACGCACACGTCTTGTTGAGTGTCCACTTAGGATTTCTTGTGAGTCTCATGAATATCCGACATCAACCAAAGTGTCATCAATCAACAGCTAAATGTAAAAATAATTAAACAATCGGACAACAGAAAATGTATAATTAAGAGCAATGAACTTTTATTGAAATAATTACAGTGTCGAAATGGACTGTATTGGTAATGCTGGGATTCTGTAACAGTAACAGCTGTTCAAAAATAATGCTTCTGCTTCGAAAATAATTAAAACAGGTGGGGCTTATGTACATGATGACAGGCAACACTTTTTGGTTTGGTTGAGATATGACATCATTGTTAATAGTCTCAAAAAATCGTACAGCAAATGTAACAGACCAAAGGTTTCAGTACACATGGTAGAATTGATTTTGGATACCCTACAACTAAAAAAAATGTTCTTCCTGATGGGGTAGGTTGCATGTTCCTCCTGGAGTTTGAGACCAGTGTCTTAGAAGTGTATGGTGTAAGTCCAGTTGTGCATAACATCCAGGAATGTTCTCTCATGAACAACAAAAACAATGAAAATCATCACTTCAACACAAAGATTCAAAACTCATTTGAGACATTTTAAAGAGGAAAAACCTAACCATGTTGAGTGTGGCAATGTCTGTGGTGATGACAATTTGTTAACCCGCGTTTATATAATCCATCCTATTCAACTTTGCTTTTCCAACCCCCACAATGACCAATACAGCTTACTACAGCGTGTTCTTTGCCATTGCTGCAGGTGTACATTGTTTTCCTTCTATTCTTCAAACAAGTCTGACGGTCAATCCAAATTGCCAACCACTTGCAACCCACCAGCTTAAGCTCCTTTGCATGAGGTTATTATGCATCAGGGTCTCTTTAAGAAATTGATTTCACAGCGGGGGTGTTTTACATGTTTTCTGCCTTAACACTGGAATAATTCTCTTGTGTCAAGTGAGTGTGCCACCCCCCTACCCCCATTTGCCATTATTTTATGGACCTGAAGTTGTTGTGCTTTTTAAAAAACACTGCTATTCTACACATAAGGATAGTACCTTTACTAATCCCAGGCTTGGTGCATAGTGTTCTCAAAGAAGAAAACGGAGTCTAATTAAAACAAGAACTTAAAGGGCTTTAAACAAAATGAATAGACTGTAAAGTAGATTGAATTTGGATGGATCTGAGAAGCGATAAAGATCATAAAATTAGTATTTCACAGTTTGAGATATTGGTTCAAGACAGGCCGAGGCCTTGTGTTGACAGCAGTAATTAAATCAAAGAGGAAAAACTGATCCCTACATAAGTGATGCATCACTCAAAAGGTGACGACAGACGCCATTGCCTTGACTTTGGGTTCTGAAGAACAAAGAACATTCCCATGTCCAAGCACATATTCTTTTTTTTTCTTCAAAAATATGTTTTAAGTGCTTCTTAGCATTATACATGCAAAGCAAAAAAGAAAGAACAAAGAAAAAAAGACATTATTGAAGCAAAGCAAAAATAGGCCAGAAAAAAAAAACACCCACGACCCTCCAAACCCCTGCACCAGTGATCCCTTGGCCCTTTCCTCCTGCCCCATCCTCAACCACTTGATGGCTGCACCTTACACAGACCACACAAGAGGGCCAGTAGGGGTCACAAGGCCTTTTCACCCACATGAAAAGAGAGAAACAAAAAAACAACAGGACCCATGAAAACGCCCCAAAATTGAGCAATATCCAAAATTAAATTAAGTTTATTCCCAGACCACAGACTCTGCTTGAAAATATCTGTCTCCAGCTTCTGGTACTGGTGGTGCATGTGTGGATGGAGGTGGAGATGCTGATGACGGGGGCGATCAGAGCCGAGCAGGGCAGGGGAGAGGAGTTGAAACTCCTGACACCCCCTAGCCTGACCAGCATAGAACCTGGAGAGTGGGTGAAGGGGGGGTGGGAATGCAAGAGCTGTTCTTTGCCCCTTTTAGCTTTTCACAAGGCCACCATCACCCTCGCTGACAAAGCGCTTACGACCCCTGGTGGAAGAAAACAGTCACATCACATATGGATTCTGAACTGGACAATAGAATTTCAAAATAGCTCTTAATGCACTGTACTAGGCAACAGAATGAGATTCTTTTTGGCTACTACGAAATGTTGGCCTCATAAGACATACCTTGGGGTCAGTTAAATTTAAAAGCTATTTAAAGATTCAAAAAAAGGTTTAAAAATTATTTCACTCGAAAACTGCCATTGTTGTTCTGATCGCAGCTGATCCAGGCCAATCAAACTGTATCGGTCAAGTGGTTACTGCCAAAACCAGGCGTACTAACCATAGGTTATTTTCCTCCAGAATGCACTGAGACAAAAGATGACGACCGCTTACATGTTGCGCAAATGTAGGAAAGCAACCCTGTTACACTAAGTTACAACAGTACCAAAGTCAGGCTTAAGGCCAACATGTATTACCTCCCAGGTATCTCTTTAAAAGCAGTATGCACACAATGAAAATACTTATAACAATGGCTATCAATTCATTGTTATATGCCTTCACTGTTAATGGTTGAGTTTGTTGGCTCAATGACCTTCATTTTTCAGTAATTATATACATATAGTACAATAATTATACAAAGCAACTTTTAAAGGGCAGCACACTTAACTACTTATCTGTTCAAACAGCACCTTTTGAGGATGTCAACTGCCAAAATTTGTATCAGCAAATATTAGGTTGCCACTCACTACTCTGAATAAACTCGCAAGACAGGATTTCTGGTCCACTGTCTTTTGCAATTGTGAAGGGATTGATGATAAATCTGACTTAAATCTGTAAAAGATTGCACTGACCTTGATGGACAGGCATCTCTCAGCTGCTTGGTTATGACTGCTTCTGCAAAGCAAAGCTCCACAAATGCCTCCAAGCTGACATGGGCATGAGGCACATCCACACTGAGCTCTGGCATCTCATCATATACTCTCTGGAATCCCTGTGGTGGGACAGTAAAATGCAATGTGTCAAATGCATAAGAAGTACAAACAAAACACAGCCATATGGGCATTCAGGTTTGTAGACAGCATAGTACAATGGGTTATTCACTAATTCCATGATACTACACCCATACTACATGCATACCTGCCAACCTTTAAAAAAAAATTTGAGTAGCAACTTATCGCGGCGCGGCAATTCACGGCGCAACAACTTGGCATGGCAAAGGCAACAGGGTCGCCGGCGGGCCCATCTGAGAGGCTACTTTGTTTTGCATAGTCTGCCCTACACCTAGGGTTGCCAAATGTCAACAGGGAAGATATGAGACACTTCATTCAGGCAGGGGGGTCCTCCCCCAGAAAAAAATGCTTTTCTTAGATGCAATTTCCTGCATTTTAATGCATTTTAGCCTAACATCCCGTGTATCTGGCAAATAGTTTATCTTGCTCTTCACAGTACTTTGAACTACCATAATTTATTAAACTTTCATGAAAGATTTTTGTTTTGTTTGTTTCACACCATAACACCAATAAAATGCTATGATATAGTGTGCTGGAGGCCTCTAAATTAACTTTACTGATCATCAGCCAATATGGCTGTTAATCTTACTAGTCAAACATACCACCAGTCTGGCTAGTAGGCCTAAGTGGCTATTAAGTTATCCTATGTACCAGCCAAACAGAGCATTTGGTCACTTGGGGGGTGTTGGAGCTGGAATTGAGTATGAAATTGAAGCATTTGCTGATTATTTTTTTGGCTGTAGAAGGTACATGTAGGAAAATGTATAATTTGATTATAAAATACCGAGGCATTTCAGTGATTTTTATGAACAAAAAGTTGAATTGTAATGATTCTTACATCATCTCCCCCAATATTAATAAATGGTGATGTCACCTACTGTGAAGAAGCATCAGCAGTAGAGAAAAAGATAAAGACAAGTGTTATCTAAGCTAGGATAATATCAGGTTAATATTATTACGTTGGGGGCTAACATCAAAATCACACTTTCAGCATCAGTACAAAATGCGTCATGTAGTGGCTCTACTGAGGGACGGGGGCTAATGGCCAATGCTTTTGGAACTTCCACGGTAACTTTTGAGGGGCATCGCTTCTTTTTTTCACTTCTCTGCATAATAGTAGGCCTATCTACCCTCATCTGCCGTCATGAGTTGGCTATTGTTCACTGTTCGGCACATATATGATGATAGGAGAATTGATTTTATTAATAGATTGCCATACGTGATTACGGATAGTAGTCGTGGAGTGGTGCATATTTGGTATGACGCACGACCTGTTAGGCTACACCTGTTCACAGAATGGGCCATGACTCAGGGGGGAACAGTATCCCTATACGGTGTCATGGTAGGTTATGGATGTAGACCTACTCCGAGCACAACCGTTAGAACTATCGCTTTATTTTCCCGAGTTAAAATGATCCGGCGCAAAGGGAAACCGAATTTAGTTTGCTGCTAATCTGCTAATTTATAGCGCGGTCATTGACACATTTTCTCATTCGGAAGTAATCTCGTGTCGGTCCAATATCAAAACAAGCAACAACATATTGCCGTCAAATACGGCGAAACATTGGGTGAATCATTACGACAGACCTCGGCCTTTATTTATTTTCATAAGTTTAGGGATTTAGCAACTGGACGCAATTCACTATTCCCATACAGGCTACCTTTCTCAAAGTCCATTTACCTTTGAAACGGTGATTTTGACGGTGCTCACTTGTAAAACTAGGCCTACAGCGACAGTACCAAGATGGATAATACATGACGACAGGAGGAGGACACTTGTTTCAGAGATTATAGGAGTACATTAACCAGTCTCTCTGCTTGTGTGATTAGATTTCGAAGCAAACTTTCTAGCGGCAGCTGATGCCTCGACTCGGGAGGAGCGCAGCATAACAAATGAAGACATCCAAACTAGTTCTAGCGCTCTGATTGGTCAATATTCCCCCCACACGTTGCTGGCCAATGGAAAGGCCAGCGCGAGACAATTGCAAGCAGAGCCATGTCTACGGCTCTGTCTGGTTGCAAGTCTACAGAGCAATTTATAAGGGCCCACTTTGCTATTGGTTTTTCGCGTATTTTGAAGTGACAGCGCCGTAGTTTGATGTCAAAATCCGTATCTGCTACACAAAATGCGTAATGGTCGGCAGGTATGTACATGTAACATCCTAAAATATCTGCATAAAAAGTGGTTCTGAATGAGTTTGTGGTGCACTGCCAGGGGGCCATGAAAAATGTTAGTGTGACAAATGGAAATGCTACACCAGAGTTGCAGAATGGCTCCAGTGCCTACAGTACCTGTGAGTGCAAAATGCATGCTTTCATCATCTAGAATATCACCATCAGAAAATCACTATTTAAAAAGGTTGCTGCAACTGTAAATTGTGTAACGGTTATGAGAAAGTACTTGCTCTGAGGGTACCCTCAGCCAAAAGGTTTGATAAACCCTGATAGAAAAGTACCAACCCGATTCATCTGGTCCAGAGTGATCAATCCCATTTTCCAGAATGCCTGTAGAAGTTTCATCATCATCTGAACTGACTTTCCACCTTTGGACTCCAACACCATGACCACAACCTATAAACACATTAACAGATGAAGAACTGCTGCTGACAATATTTACAACCACTGTGAAATACTTCGCCACAGGGAGGCACTGTTCAGCAATCTGATGGTCAGACTTTGACTTGAAACCCAAACACGATAAAAACAATTTAATTTGTTCAAAGGTCACACTGGATAACCTGATATAAAACGCAGCTGTATTGTAGAATAATATCCGTCTGGTTTACCTCATACACCAGTTCATGGTGAAAGTGAGGCACCTCCAGGTCCCTTAGACAGTGCTCTGCTTCAGACAGGTCCCCAGACACCAGATACTCCTTCAGCAGCAGGTTCATCTGGAACACACAGAATCCTACATCAGCAAGGTCTGCTTTCCCACAATGTGTCTTCAACATCCTAAACAATCTTATCTGGTGTGCCCCTGAGCAGATTTTGCTTTCCTGATGCCCTCTTTGACAGTGGTTTTCAAAGTGAGGACCAGGGAATGGAAGCTAGGCAGGGCACAGCAAGTTGACAGGAAAAGTATAGCAAAACAAATATAATATAATAAATTGGTTAAGAAAAGTAAACCAAAATAAACAAAAAATAAGCAAAATAATCCCAGTGGGGCACTGCCTCACACACCTAGACCACTGTAGGCCTATGGGAGCCTTAGCCGCACAGGACACATGTCTACGCGCTGCCTGCTGTTCGTCATGGTTAAGTTTGGGAACACTTGCTCTGTGATATGCATTAGCATTCAGGATGAAGTTCTGCAGTATGAATACATGGGTTCTAAATGTTTGTTTTCTCCTGGCGGCGCAACACTAGCTGCGCACAACTCTGATTGTTGGAAACCGCTGCCGGTGTCTTGCCCCTCCTCACAGCATAGTGTTTATAAACACGGTGAACCCAATGTATAGGTATTTTTTTAAAAACTAATTTGACCAACATGATCGCTACATCTGAATCCATGATGGACTTCTCATCACAGACCTCAGTTTGTCCATTTAAATGAGCATATATCATGTTGCACTTGCTTTGTATTATAAATAGTATATAAAAAGCAATAAAAAGGTATAAAAGTTAAGGTTTAACTATTAAATGGGTAACGGTAACTGAACTGATATTTATGCATATGCTGTTGCAACAGCAGTCCCTTACACTCCACAGCCACTGCAGAGGGTCACAAGAACACAAGTAATAAGCAGAACTACACAGTCTTCCTGCACTAGTAGATGTAGTTCTGATGTTATGAAATTAGCCTGTTACGATGGCCTTCGATGGCCAATCCGGACAATTATCATTATTTGTGTGTATGCTTGTGTGTTTGTGCGTGTAAGCATCCTCACGTGAACCCTGGACAATTGGTGCCGTATGGCAGCCTCCAGAGCTGGTGTGTGAATGTGAGAATGAGTATGTGTATTGGAAAGCACTAAGTCTACTGTATAGTTGTAATATTGTGCTTAATAAATACACGCTGTTGTTCTGATCTTGAGTGGGACTCTCTTTGTAACAAAGCTCACTTGGCCAATCGAGGCCCCTGAAAGCAGAGCTGATCTCCTCATACGCTTCACTCACAAGTTCAGACATAAACAATCCCCTGAGGAATGTGTCGGAGTAATGGAACCTCCCTCATCTTAACCCTTTCATGCAGACACCATGAAAAAAATGTGCAAGATTTTTTATATATTGATTTCCTCACTCATAATGGAGCTAATATGAAGAATCTTTTGGAATTTTTCAAAAATCTCTTTTGATGTGGAAGTTATTTTACTGTCCACATATGTGGACACTGCGCATCAAAGGAGTGAAAAGTTATATAGGCCTATACTGTATTTCAAGTTCAAATTAAGCTGTTTTATTCATTTTTATGGTGTTTTATGCTATATAACAACACAATATAACACTTTAACACTAGATATCACTGTAATTAACCAACAACAAAAACATATATATAAAAATAGCATTGTTTATATAGGCGGTCATAGAAAAATATGTGGGAAATTCTTATTGCATGCAATAAGACAGCCAATGCTGGTGAACAAAAAGCTCAGTTTGATTCAGCATGTACTCTAGCTCAATCTTACATCATTTATGTTGTCCCTGTATAAAAGGTAATGTGAAATTTGCCTCCAGACACATGCGTTCTGTAGTCATTCATCAGCATTTTCAAGTATTTTCTGTAAAAAATAGTGTTAAATAGACCCCCTAATAAATGTAAGTTAATTTACTTACTTTCCATGTTACCTTGTGTCATATTACAACATTATATGACACTTATGCATTATACATTACACTATTTAAGGAACAAAGATGAAACAAAGAGAAAAAAAACTGTCAATTTAGCAATATTTACATACACAGCTATGGCAAGATTTGTGGGGAAACCTTGTTGTATGTGGAAAAAACCTTAAATTCTGATGAAGACACATCTGTATTTGATTCAGCATGGATTCTAGCTCAATCCTACATCATTTATGTTGTCCCTATATGAAAGGTAATATGAAATTTGCCTCCAGACACATGCGTTCTGTAGTCATTCATCAGCATGTTCAAGTATTTTCTGTGAAAAAATAGTGTTAAATAGACCTCCTATTATAAATGCAAGTTATTTTACTTACTTTCCATGTTACTATATGTAATATTACAACATTATATGACACTTACACATTATATATTACAGTATTTAACGAACAAAGATGAAAAAAGAGAAAAAAAGCTGTCAATTTAGCAATATTTACATACACAGCTATGGCAAGATTTGTGGGGAAACCTTGTTGCATGTGGAAAAAAACTTCAATTCTGATGAAGACAGATCTGTATTTGATTCAGCATGTATTCTAGCTCATTCCTACATCATTTGTGTCATTTTGTGGTGAAAGAAACCCGAAATATGCCTATAGACACGTGCGTGAAACACTAATTTTAGGTAGTTTTTCTTGAATTTATTAAATTAAAAGTGTTAAAATGTGTTAAATATGTTAAAAATAATTTATTTTCACACTATAATCATTATAAATGCTCTTAACATTAAGTATTTGCCCAAAATGAGCAGAATATTCTCACGGTAATCATAAATAATATGTTTATCATTAGACTCCCTTGATGCGCAACGTCCACATACGTGGACAGTAGCTTTATATTGTATAAAAACCTACCTTTATTGTAAATTTGGATTTTAACAACATAGACTTCTCAAGTGAACTGTACTAAACATCATAATATTTTTTAAAACCTGAAATTGCCCTTTGGTGTGGTTGATTTTCAGATATAAACATGCTTGTTATGGTCATAATTCACATCGGTGGATTTCTTAGATTGATGATGTCATCAAACACTTAATATTTAGTGCAAAAAGTTATAACTGCTGTTAAAGTATTGTAATGAACCTCATGGTACTTCCCATATACAATTTGGAAAAAAATAACCACTATTTACCTATCTAAAGTGGGGTTAGAATTACTGTCCACGTATGTGGACACCGTGCATGAAAGGGTTAAAACCATCCCCGCACTCCACTGTGGCCCAGTTCCCTCTTACCCATACACCGATACATGTACAAAACAGACATAAGATTCTTCCTGATATAGTGGTAGTTTTTTTCTTTAAACCACTTTATGGATGCTGCATAGGCAACCCTCGCACCAGGAACTGAAACAGGTAGCTTTCAGGCACATGCTGGTAGCTGCGTAACACAGCAGCTGATATGTTGGCATTTTCACACTATAATTGGTTCAAATACACTTCAGAGGAGGGGTCTTGACTTTCAAAAACCACGGACAAGAAAATACTGTTCAATGTTGCTAATCAGTTATACGTGTGCACTGGTTTCCTTTTCTAAGCACTGAAAATGTCTTTGGAGTGTACTTAGGTTTTAATGATGAAGAATGGTGACTTTGAGTTGGGAGAGCGTGACAAGTTTGAAAGTATAGGATTTGTTGTCTTATGGATTATTATAAAGGGATTCCCTCACCCCTTCTTCACAAAGCTTCAACCTTGTAGGGCGGTGGTGGCTCAGGTGGTAGAGGAGCCATTCAACAACCCAAAGGTTGCAGGTTCTAGCCCTGCTCTGCCTGACCCCATCGATGTGTCCTTGAGCAAGATGCTGAACTCCAAGTTGCTCCTGGTGGCAGGGTGGTACTCTGCGTGGCAGCTACTGCCACCAGTGTGTGAATGGGTGAATGTGAGGCATACAATGTAAAGTACTTTGAGTACTTTGAGAAGTGGAAAGGCCACCTGCTCCCATTACGGTCATCCATCCATGCATGCTTACTGTCACGTTAATAAATACATTCAGTCTAAGGAATGTTAGCGTGGGATGTAACATTTACCTAATAGCTTCTAAAAATGACACTCCACTCTAAACTACATTCAATGTATTCATCAGCATCGCCAGCAAAACATAAAATGGCAGAACATGAACAAATGTACATAGAATCTAATGTATACAACATTCCAGAACGATGTGTTATGTGTTTGTAGCTTATATGTGTGGACACCTACGTCTCTATTGAACTGTGAAACCAGTTCATACCGGGTAATAATAAGGTAACTTGACTCATTTGACAAATGGGCAACATTGTAGCATGACGCCTCTTCAGGATTCAGAATTCCATTCAGGATTGGCTGACTGTACATCGGACCAGTCTTTACTGAAGAAACCGAACTTGCTGCAGTGAAATGAAATCAAGCAGAGGCACTTGGTGGCAACAGTCTGGCTATTGTACCCCATCACATCCAGTATGAATCTATATTTCCTATGCTCACAGTGAGTGGGCCCCGTTTGTGGGCCCGTTTTTTTTTCTACCCCTTACCTCTTTAACAAGATGTCTGACAGGTCGCTGGCCACCACCGACTCCCCACACATTATCTAGACGCACTATTTCCTTCTTCATGGAGAGGAGGACAGCGGCTCGATCCAAAGCAGCTCTAGAGAGAGAGGGAAAATGGTGTTCAGCATGTATTCTCCATCTATTCTCATGTGGCTCAGTGAGACATTTGTGAGCATCTGATTCTCTCCTGCCACCAATCTACCGATCCCTAGAGGTGTCCGACTAAGTTCAAAGTCCAGTTGTTGTCTGCAGGTGACCTGGCAGTACTCCACAACCAAAGATCATCGCCATGGAACATAGCATTAGCCCAGATTCAAAGTTGCCCCTTGGTACCAACCTTGCATGGTCACAGTCCACTTTTCCTTTGTAGTGATCCAAAAAACTCATGGGTAGCACGTGGTCCGCAATGGCTCTCGCTATGAACTGGCCCAGCATCTGAAGGCACAACAGTGATCAGCATTTAATGGTCAAGAAACAGCAACAGCATTTTGAGATGCCTTTTTTTCTTCATGTGTTTCAGGTCCTACCTGAGGAGCCTCCGGTGTATCTAGAATGAGGTCTGGCAGTTCTTTCAGCATTTTGTCAAAAGCGCGTGCCATGTCTTTGTCAGAGAGTGTCTTGCCAGAAAGGTCTGTCAGCAAACGGGAGGTCAGCTCCCGGTGGCTGGCTTTGCCCTCCAGCGACAAAGACACTGCCATTGACGAGAATTCATACTTGTGTGGTCCCAGATTCAACTCCTTCAGCAACATCTACAGACAAAGATGTGGAATACGCACACATAGCACATAAGCGCAAACAAAAAAAAACATACAGAAATGCAAATTCCAAAGAAAGCTGAGCTGTAAAAGTACTCCTTAATGTAAATATAGAGGTCACCTAGATGGCACCTATTGTGATTTCCCCCTGTGTAATGAGCACTGGATGCATTGACATGGGTGGACTATTTAAAGCAATAACAGAGGCTGCTGCCACTCACCTGAACTTCTTTGGTGTCTCCATGTTCAAAATATTCCTGCACAATGGGGTTGACCATCTTCTCCAGCTCCTGCTCATCCAGTTCTGGTCTCACAGTGGCATATATCGTGTCTCCCTAACGGACAATAATGAGACATATGTTAATGATGATTGCATGACTACTGGACACACGCATCACAAAACCGCCACAGAAAGGTGAAGCCTTCAGGGCAGGGGTGGGGAACCTGTGTCTCAAGACAATATTTTCCTGAAGTACAGGGGGAAATCCTGGTTCATGTTCATATTACCTCCCTTGAGGACTTGGAGGAAATTTGCCCTCGAATGAAAACGGTTCCCCCGCCCTGCCCTAGGGAAGCATCGTGTGTAGTGACCACAAGTCGTTTATTTGAAGATAAGACTGAGGAAGGATATAGAACTGTACTCCCTGGAGAACCAATGCCCCCATTTCATTATGTGACAGTAGGGAACCACCTGTCAACTGACCGATATACAGTAATATTTTACTGGACTAAATGATAAGCACTGGGGTTAAGTGGGAAAACCCCAGCTGAGTACCCACTCCAAGGCTGATGCAAAGAACACTGCTATCGAAGCGCTGATAGCCTGCAGAAAATAGCAGCGTGGGAGTTTGGCGTTTGTGTCATTTTGCCCTCTGCCTGCTGCCAGGAGGAAACTGAGGGAGAAAACTCTTTTGGGTCCATTGTTCTGATCCATTCTGCTAACCGCGAGTACTCTTTAAAGAAAGGAAGAGTCTGCTGCACTCCAAAGGGGTTGGCCCTTGCCAAGCCACTGACTCACTTTCCTGTTTTCCCTTCTCTTCACTGAGGCAATATTTTGAAAGGGCTGGGGAGAATATATGAAGAGTTTATTGGAAAAATGGTGTATCTCCATTTTGTAGAATGTTGGGAAATTGACATTTTTGTACTGGGCATTCCATTGCACTGCATTGTAAAATGCATTTCATATAGGTTCAAAAAGTATGTTCTCAAAATATTTGAATGGCAAGAATTCACACATAGGTGATAGGACCTCTGAACAGTCATTTTCAGTAATAAAATGCAAAAGTCAAAAATCGTTACTGGATCTGGACACCTGGAGGTTTGAGGAATGGAAACACTCTTGTACACAAAGTTCCATTCCGTAAAGCCCCATGCTGAAGACCACCACAAGAATCTGAAACATCTAACCTAAAATCCAAGAGATGACCATGCACCTCAAACCCAACCACATTTTCACCTATTTCCACAAACACATCATGGTGAGCATTCCAAAGCTGTGAGATGAATGCATTTCACACTGCAAACCCAAACCCAATGGCACTGCTACTTGCACAACAAACAGCCCTGTGGAGTAATGTGACAGTGCATGAATGCTGTCCATTCTTGAAAGTGTGCAGAGGCCCCCTGGGACAGCTGTGGACAAACAGCAGACCGAGGGGGCGACCACAGGTGCTAACCCCTCTGCACAATGTCAGTCTGCACTGAGCCCATGTCCCTGCACTCAGCAATCAGCCAGCAGTACAGGCATCAGCATGTTTGTGGTTCTGGCCATCAATGGGTTTGACCCAACTAACAAAGAGGGGGGGTACTGATAAACAGTCCATGTTGTGCCACAGAACAGACATCCTCAAAAGCATTTGAACAAATTTGACCATTATGTTTATTCGTTTTCATCAGTGTCGAAGTTTCACTGATCTTATATAGGTGCTGCAAGTGAAAAAAATCATTAGCCCATTTCAGTCAATCTAAAAAAACAAAATCATAGCCATTGCAAGTCACAACTCTGGTCACCTCCCAACTGCACATTACAAATTACAAAACTCTCAAGAGGCAGTATGACTGAAGTCCAAATGAAAGCTTAGCTTAAGTAGGCAAACACGAGCGTGCATGACATACGCTTGTGCTAAATTAATTGTCGTGTGAAATCCTCACCTGTGAAGATTCATCGTAGTTGGGGTCCTTGGCATCGGGCTCCTCCATTTCATAAACCATACCTGCGGCTCCCCAAACCCCCTTTCCTCCTGCACCACCTGGTAACATGACAACAAAACTTCATAACTTAACCATCCTTCACACCATCCTTCACAACACTCACTAACATAGAGGTCTTGCCTACAATTTTGTAGATCACATCCTCATTATTGTGAATGCTGATCCAGATGTCTATCGACTGTCAGTATCAACGCCATGCGACAGTGCAAAGGACAAAAAAATAAAACCATAATGTTCAAACTAGGGGTGGGCAAAGGAAACATGAAAATCTTTAATCGCATTAACTCAATGACTTTCTGTGATTAATCGTGAACTTCTGTGCAACTTTTATACTGTTTGTGAGCTTTCAGAATGTGATTAAAATTTAAACAAAAACCTTAACGTCATATTCAGACCAATATGCCTGATTTTTCCTTTCAATGTGGCTCTTGAGGAAAAAAAGAGAGAGCATCACTGTTATAGAGAGGGAAATGGCCCAATTACAAGTAGTTCAATTAACAAGTAGTTCAAGATTGCTAAAAAAAAAGATTTTAAAGAATACCAATGAACTTTATTAAACTGTTCTTCTGTTCAGCACTCACCTACACACAACACTTACAACCAAAAGTCATCTCAAGTCACACCTTTCACCAATACTGACCTTTCTTAGGCAGGCCTCTGCCTTTGCCAGTTCTGGACTTGCGGTCACTGGGAGTGATGCCCTTCCCCTTGGGGCTGTTGGGATCTGCTCCTGGCTCTTCACTGATGGAGCCCGAGAATGACTCCCGGGTGGAGTCGCGAGACGAGGACTTGCGCAAACGGCGCTTGGCCTTGGCCTTCAGGCGGGCCTCGTGCAGAGCCTTCTCCTGTGGCGTCCAGTTCTCATTCACCTCCAGCAGATCCTCATCCCCAGCAAAGCCATCCTCACCAACACGCTCCGGCTCGAAGGCACAAAACACACCTGAAAGAAAGCAGCAAATCAGGCAGGTCACATCATAGTACAAAGCACTGTAAACAGGGGATCCAGCTCATTGTAAAACAATAAATCTTCTTTTAGTTCATATGCCCCACATGCTTGGAATAACCTCCAGAATATTTAAACTTGGAATCTGTCCCCTCTATAGATAAAAACAACTTTAGTAGAGGAGTGTCACTGTTTTTAATCTCACAATTTTACTGTGTACGTCTTAGTGTCATTCTGTGTCAGTTCAGTTTTGTGCTCCCCTGTATTCTTGTATGTTGCGTGTTTGCTTTTATTTTCATTCCTTGCCTGCCTTGCTTCCTAGCCTTTGCCTAGTGTCTACCTGCTTGCACACATGTCTGATATGTGCATGGCTTATCCTTGCATGTGCTTTTTTGTTTGGCTGTTAGTCTAATGCATGTGCCTCCTCTGTTTGTTGATGCCGTCTTGGCCAGGACTCTCTGGAAGAAGAGGTTTCATACCTCAAAGGGACCTTCCTAGTTAAATAAAGGTCAAATAAAAATATCTTGGTGTGTGCTGCATGGTGATTTGTGCTGATCTGTGTTGCATGGTGAAACAATAGTGATGGGTTCCCTTACGTTTTATGGGGTTTGGTGTTTTATTATTCATATTAATACATTTGTGAAGAGGGGGGAAAAAAACACCCCATTGTTTACAATCACTCAGCCGCTCCATCTTTAATATTTCCTTTTGGAACAACAACAGAAAGACACTCCCTCCCCTGAGCCCATGTTGTAAAGATGAGCCAATCCCAGAGCATGTCCGACTGTTACAAAGCAGCAACACAAAAAACAGGCGTAGTTTAGAATGTCTGGTGATGAGGTGTCAAAGATAGTACCCTAACTGGTCATGCCAGTTACTGTGGATTATAGTGGTGAAAGCTACACATTCATGCATGCATACAAAAACAGATCAGGACATGAAATGCAACACAAAAAGGGAACTTAGTTGCAAAAAGTGTTGCAAAAGTCTTTACAACGAATAGTTACATATGATAAGTTCCTTTTTGAGGATTTATAAAGGACAATGAAATGAACTAGTCTGAAGATTTTTAAGTACTTCTTGATCCATTGATGATATGATTCCTATGATTAAGGAAGATGCAAAGCAACCAATTTCAAAGGACCATCGGTATTGTAGCATGGCCCCTTTGTACCCATGGTAACAGGGTTATATCCTCTTGTCATAATTAAGTCTTCACCCACCTCCCCTCCATGCTACTCTCATCTCTATTACTCAACATGCCCTCACAAAGAGGAATGAAAGGACAATGGACTGAATGGTCAGCTGGCTCTCTCCAACCAGACTGAACAACTGCACAAACAAGTCCATACCATCTGACTATTACACCCATAATAGCAACCTTATCAAGCTTATCAAGTCTGCTCAAGGATAATAAACCTAGCCTTTATTTATTACAGTGTACAGTTGAATGCAGTGGTAGCCAACACAGTGTGGCAGACAAAGAACAAGGCTGGTTGTGTTTTGAGGCCCTGACCTGCATAAGATCCCCCTACATGGGGCTATTTATGACCAAGGCTAACATGTTTACATGGGGTTATTCAAGTCACTGGGGGCAGCTGTAGCCTAAGCATGTATGCATGCATTTCAATACAACTAGGCCAAGACTACAGGTATGTTTGTGGGGGGTAGTGGTGGCCATACTCAGTTTAAATGCTGCACCTATGTCGCCACGTGCTCCACCACTACTGGAGAGCCTGTCCAGTAAACAGTCATCACTGCAGGCCACCCCAGCAGAACAGAGAAGAGACACCCACATGCTCCCTCCATGACTCACCAGCAAGATCCATTCGGCAACCACCGCACACAGTCTCTTGCAGCACGTCTACCCCCTAATCTGCCCTTCCAAACCAGAAAATCAACAAAAGGCAGAGCAGATAGCTGAGACTCAAGCCAAGTGCAGTGGGCCACATGGAGGAGAAATGCTGAGTGGGGAGTTTTCCCCTCCCTCCCTCTCCGAAGTCCTCCTACCGCCCTCGAATCTCCAACCCTCCGTACCACTAGAAGAGGGCTGACTACATATGGCAGTGCAGTGCCTGCCAGCGGTCACATGACCACTCCTCGTATGCGAGGGACAAGAATCTCTCAGGCTGTAATGAATACCCTCTCTTCCAGCAGGAAAGACTTATGGTCCATAGATTACAAGCTAGGCTGAACAGAGAGAGAGAGAGGCAGAGCCAGAAAGGCAGAAGGGGAGAAATCATGAAACATATAAAGAAAAAGAGGGGAAAACTTTAAACAACGATGCAGAGAAAGTTTCTAATCAAGCACGAACAGAAACCAGCCATTTTTATTTGCTTGAACAAGATAACAGGCAACAGGCTTGCAGCAGAGTTATGTTGACTGCATGCTACCAGAGGGTGTGCGCTACCTAACCTACATACTATGTAAACAGTGCTCCAGAAAGCACATAAGATGCAGGGAAGCTAGCATGTGCGAATGTAAGCCACACACAGCAACTAACCATAAAGGCTGGTACCATATTGTGGGAAAATACCATTTATTGATTAATGCTGACATTGGAATTCAATCTAATATACAAGAGTAAAGAGAAAAATCTGGTCAGCACTTTTATTTACATGGTTTTGCGTTTTCACTGGTAATCATTTATAATTTGGTATATTCAAAAATGACTTGTGAATTTCCAAGCATCCAGCCGTTCCTGGTATACACTAAATTGCATGTAAGATTACCGGCCTCTTCTGAGAACACCTCCAGATCTTGGGGTTGGAAGCCAACCATGTACGTTTCATGCTTTTATCATCCACTCTGTTAATGTCAACATGTTAAGCTTAATTCATGACTCACTGGGAATCGTAGTTGTTTGCTGGGTGGCATCTACCCCATGAAGGCAAATATATTTGAGCTAAGTAATTACCATACTACAAAATTGGGAGCATCCGTTTTAACTTATATTAACTGTTAACATAATTTATGTGACATGGCCATCATGTTTCTAAAATGAACAAGAACACAACCACACAAATGTCCACAGGGGGAAAGGAAGGAGATATGCTGGAGACAGTCATTATCTAGTGTACAGTTATTCCACCTGATGACTACGGAGATCAATCCAAACTCCAAAACAAGAGGAGAATCAAGCATACAGTGGACATGAGTGTGAGGTTCATAGGATGCTTGCGTTGCACAGACCTAAACTACAGATGCCATTCGGTCCCCTCACTGGCCTATTGTACAACACTAATCATAAACAACCCACTGACCACTTCCTTCTCACCTCAAAACAGTATGCAAAAGAAGCCTGGCTGAAGGGTAGAATGCAAACAGCCTAAAAAGTGAGCGGATTTTTAAAAAATGAAACAAAGTTATACATTTTTTTCTCAAAAAAATAAGCCTAGTTGAAGGAGGAGTCACAACAGATGCGGTCAGATGTAGGGCCCTGTCTTTAATCTAGGCACAGCAGATAACCGCCACAGACCAAACAGCTATTGCAGCCAATAGCCAACAGGCATCCACACCGCCTGGGCTGCTGCTGCTGCTGCTGCTGCAAGACAGGCAACGTTCCCACCCAACTCATTTTGTGCATCTGCTACCAAAAGCATACTCCAATAGGTTGTCAGGGGTAGGGCTGTGCAATATATCAAATGTATATCAGGGCTCCAGAGTGCGACCAATTTGGTCGCATATGCGCCCATTTTTTTCAATGGTGCGCCTAAGAAATATTTTTAGGCGCACCGGTGCGACCAGCCATCAGTAGAACAAAATCAATTACCAAACAACCGTTTTAATGGACATAAAGTTAATATTCATTCTACAGTAGTGGCCCATCATCACGCAATAAAACGTGTCGATGCGGTCATTCCTTCAACTCCGCTGAACTACCGGTAGCTTTCTCCCCCTTCCTTGCTCACAGGCAGCCCGACGTTTCAGAAAAGAATGTTCAACTTCGCTCAACAGCGAGTTTTGTGTTCTCAACCAGTTTTGCAACGGACGAGAGAGATACAATCACGGTAAAAACAGCGAAATGACTTGAGGATATTTTAAACATGAGCGAGTCACAATCACGGGGAAAAACGAAATGGCTTGAGCGGATATTAAACATAGCCACACAAAAACGCAGACGGGTGCGCGGATAATAGCCCGTTTCAGCCGCGAGCAGAGCTGGCCAAACAACAGGTGACGCGCTAGTCTGTCGGGACTTCTGTGAGAGTTTTTTGATAGCGACTAGGGCAGGCTACATACTGCCTATCAGTCGGCAAGGCATCGTTCATGCACCTCGAGACAGCACGAGAGAGAGGGAGAGTGAGCGAGCGAGCGCACTAGTGCTGTCGTGTCTGTTCGTAGTGCTTGATACCACAATCATTATGCAGAGGGAGAGCGCTCAAAAATGGGGAAATAGACAAAACCCAATTCACCTCAGATTCCACTGTAAACATAGGCTAGACTATTTGTGTCTAATGATTTTAAAAATCATACCATTTTTAGTAGGGTTTGTTATAAAAAAAACTAATCTATCTATCTACCTATCTTCATATTGGAACTCTGTGCTTGTGTTGTATGTGTAGCCTTATTGCAGAAAAGGCTGGTATGTTGATCTTACTTGTCACTACTGACTAAAAGGCTACTAATTTGATCTTTTCTACCAGCCAAACTGATATTTCACCAGCATTTGGCCGGTTGACTGGCTGGTGTTAATTCAGCTCTGCTTGTAGCCAAGATGTGTTAGTTAGGTAGCCTACTGTCATGTCTTTTATAAGGAGCACATTTGGAAGACTAACCTATAGCACATGGAAGGCTCCAGGTCTTTCAAAATAATAATAATTATTATTATTATTATTATTGCTATTATTATTTTTAATTCTTATTTTTTTAAAGCTGAGGTGCGTGTGTATGGGGTGGTGAAAACATTTGGGTGCACCTAAATTTTGTGCTGGTGCACCTAAAACAATTTTTTAGGCGCACCAGTGCAACCAGTGCAAAAAGTTAGTCTGGAGCCCTGTATATCGTGAAATCAATATTGCTGTCAAACAATATCAAAATTCATAATATCGATTTGAAACAATATTTTTGCCATTTGTCTATACTGCCAAAAGATAGGTTATGTTAAGCGCAATACATTCCCTCCACTTGAGCCATTGCGAGCACAGAGCAGTCTTGCTACCCAGCACTCATGCAGAACACCACTGTGTATTTCTCTATGGCCCTCCACTCACACTGCTGAAGGGAGGGAAGATTGTGAATTGTTTAGCACAATTATTGGTCTTTAAAAGAAATATCATCTAAAAAAAATTGTGATATCAATAATCATGACATTGATTTTTCTCATAATCGAGCAGCCCTAGTCATGGGCATGATGCCACATTTGGAACACTCATGGGGTGTTCCGTTAAAGCTAGTAAATGAAGGGCTAGCAGGTCACAACACTTTGGAGGTAGTTAACCTGCAAACAGGAACAACATTCACCAGTCTTCAACTACAGGAGAAAAAATGACCACAGCTCTGTAGTGGGAGCTCGGCCCTGATCCAGTACAATGGACAGAAAGTTTGTACTCAATTTGCAGAAATCAAGAGAATCTACTCCCCATATCTGACCCTGTGTGATTGAGACAAGCAAGACTTTACTAATAGGCATAAGCCAATAGGCATTACATGCTGGTTGTGGTCAAAGTTGATTGAAAGAGGTGTTACTGAAAAACACATAGCATTAACCAAAGAGACATCCATGGGTGTATATAGCAAGTGCTGAAACAATATCTGCCAACATCTCGATGTCACCAGCTCCCAGGTGTTGGCATGCACTGAGCAGGATGTGGTCTTTTAAGAGACAACATTAAAATTGGACAAGTTGATGCTGCATCGTGTTTATAGCTGTTGCAGTCTCAATTCACGCCTGGCCCAGTGGCCAGTGGCATGGTGGGAGAAAAGCAAGCATGTGACACATATTAAGTGCATCAGTGGTCCATTGTGAAATCAGGCTTGACATCTGTCTGCAGAAGCCTACTCCATTATATCCTCAAACACATATTTACCTCACCTGTATTGCAAAGGCAGATATGAATATGGAGGTTAAAATCGTACATTTAAGTACATACTGCACAAATAAATTTGGAATAAATATATGGCTATATATGCATATGAGACAATGGCTTCAGTTAACAATTGCCTTATATTTGCCAGCCAAATAAAGCGTATGGTGGTCCAGTAACGATATGTGCTATTCCCTGGGAGAGAAATGCCGTGATGCACTAGCGGGCAACATCTCACAGAGGGATTCGACTTCACCAGTGAACTACAAGATCTGCAAATTGATCCAGAAATTAAGATAGAAACTCAATGATAAAATGAATAAATATTTTACGTAACCAGCATCTTCAATAAAGCACGTATGTTACGTAAGGAACGGCTATTGGTCCGTACTGCCATATACATTGGCATGCGTCACGAAATTCACTAAAAAGGCATGAGTAGTACATTGCAGAGTAAAACTACGATTGCTAAAACGCTCACCTCAACACACAACATCCAAACAACGTGCGCGTGTTAACCATAACACAAACACCCAGTATCGAGATTCAGTGCGGAAGTGGAACAGAAAAACAAAACATTCGGATATCGTGCAGCGTAAACGTATAGGGACAACACCAGGCTATATCAAAACTATCCTCAAAAATAGTCAATTTTATTGACCAAAGATTATTTGGAGATAGGCGTGGAGACAAGTGTCTCACTGCTTCAACAAACTCTGAACTGGCCCATCATGAAATACCTTGCAGACTTTGTGGAAAATGACTCCATGGCCCATCATGAAATACCTTGCAGACTTGTGGAAAATTACTCCATATCACCCAATGTTATATCATATGGTTGTCTAGTAGTTTTGTTTTTTTTCTCCTGAGGAGAGCGACAAAATAAATTCTCTCACTGGCACGCACTTCCCTTAATCGTGAAAAACAGTCAGCAACAACACCACACAAATCTGACAAGCCAACAGTCATAACTCGAAAGGGTTAAATCACTGAGCATGTTCTTACACGTGTTTTGCCTAGGAAAAAGTGGATAATTGGTAAGATTATGCATGCGCATAATATTATATCAAAATAACCTCAATTATTTCTACTAGTCCCCGTTAATTTTGCATCTGACGTCCAATCAATCGAGCAATCTTGCCAAATTGACGATGCATGCAAGCACATGGCGGAGAGGGCATGCAACTGCAGCCCATCCTTTCCTGAGACAATGGCTGGAGTTGAACATGACACTGGCCATGAGCAAATATTCGTGCATTGCATATGTCCAACAATTCGACGAGAAGAGGTATATGAAAAGGGCTTGCCTTGGACAAGTACTTACCGTCGTGCTGAGCAGCAGCATTAGTCCATGTCTCGACTTCGGTCGCCATTGCGTTGCAAGCTAGCTGCTGCTGACCGCGTGTTTGTTTACTGCTGGCTAGTTGCTTGCACTCCAAGTGTGTCTGCCCATCATAAAATATATGTCAGGGTTATGCTCACCGTTTAGATCAGACTTATTACATGTAATATGCAATTTTCGAGAAGTGCATTATAACATGCTGAATTACGTGCGATTCTACACATTAACTCACCTTCTCCTTAAACCCACAAGCAATTCGTTAGCGCACGTTAGGTGTTTACCAGAAACGATAACGTTCACGATTTGCCAACTACTGCACTACGGGGATACTATACAGCTGAAAACCTACCCTAAGCCTATAAAGCAGTTTGCACTAGTAAGTACAACTAGCTGAACATTAATATTACGTGGGCTACAAAAACCCTAGAACATGCACATTTCGACACTGCGCTGCTAAACAAACAAAGTCTGTTTTTAACTTTGGCGTCTCGATAGAATCACGTGGGACAAATGTGGAAGGGGAGTGGTTGAGATAGGGGCAGGAATACTAAGGCCCCGCCTTTCCAGCCAGAAGAAAACGTATCGTGCTAAAGCACTTTTCGGAAATTCAAATCCATCTAAATACAAATCAACCGTACAAGATTTGAAGCAGTGACCCAGCTTATTTTAATTCTCACTGAAAATGGAATTAAAATTGAATTTATTTACCTTAGCACAACATTGGTGAGACAGAAGTGGGCCTACACTCAGAGACTGTCAGACATTAACACAACTTTGACAATCAGACACTGTGGTTATGGGGGGTTTGTTTTGTACAGAGATGGACGATGGAGAGAAAAAATGGAGGGGCTGTTGGAGGGGTTGATGAGTGCACTCTCTAGTTATTCAATGTGCAAGGTGTGTGACTCTTTAGTGGTTCAGATCAGTTAGGTTGTGTGTGGGCTGGTGAAGGTTTTTGGATGCTGTGTGTGATTGTGTGTTTTTTGTTGCTGGTGGAGAGCATGTTGGAAGCAGAGTGAGCATTAGTATGGGCTGGATGATAGGTCTATTAGTGGGGTTGTAATAGGCTCAGTCATTTCAAATTGATGTTAAAGTTTGGTTTTCACTTCCAAGTCGAAGTTTAGGGTCTGTAGTTGAGTCCGAGTGTCAAACACACAGATCGCAAAATGGCCTCTGGGGGGCACTCTAAAATATATAAACTGCTATAACTTTTGATAAGTTTAACCACATTTAACATATGAGGTATGTATGGACTCAGCATGGAGAGGAGTAATTGGTGGACTAAGCATTTGGTTACCAGATTAAAGACACACTATGTAATAAACACACTTTTAGCTACTGGACAGAAAAAAAACTGTTTTTTTAGATAAAGGCTGGAAATACTCTCAAAGTTGCAATGAAACATCATTTATTGTTAGATGTTATTGTAAATAAAGCCTGGGTTATCATTCAACTTGATTTGTTTAGAATATCCCTGGAGCACAGGATACCATACGCAAATATGGCTGCATAAAGCCTAAATCTGATCCAGTGAATGCGTGGAAAAGACCCATGGCTTTACATGTGTCTGTGTCCAGCTTTGTGGCAAGAGTCTGGGAACTGTCCATGTATTACCAGATTGGCAGGCATTTCTGGCAAATGCGGATAATAAGACAAAACTGTTTTCATTCATGTCAACTGTGCTGGTAACAAATGGACAGTTCCCAGATGACAAAGATGTCTTCATAATAGCAGATGATTGTGTCTACAATGTAGGAAATAGTCCTCCACTGGAACCATGAGGAAGCTGACACTCATGCCTACTGCATCTTCTCCATGCCCTCCAAACAGCATCAGTTGGAATGGACTATATACTGGAGACACAAATGTTGTCGTCATCCTGCTTGGTAATTTCCATTATATCAAGGATTTCAATGCAAATATTAAAATTTGCATCTGCTTCAAAATTGTAAAGACATCAAGAATGATCTCCCAGAACACTCTTGCCACAAAACTGGACACAGAAACATGTAAAGCCATGGCTCTCCTCCACCCATTCACTGGATCAGACAGTACATCTTCTTCCAAGTTCAGGGGTAAGCGATCCTGCTGCAAATTGATGCATGAAGTTCCACACTTCACAGAGATGTTCACAAGTATCGCTGAGACTCTATTCCAAACCTCTCCAAGGCTGAGAGAAGTTGCAATAAACTTTGTCTGTAGGTTGGGCTCCAGTGAACCAAATGAGGAAAATGATGTTGATCATCTTTGAATGAGGCTTTTGGATGAGGGATGTTGAAAGAATCCCCGCAACCATGGATGCTTTGGATTTCCATCTCAAAAGAAATGTCTTTCAAGCAAGCATCTGGACGACAGCCCAGATGTTAGTATGCACCTGTCTGGATTTTAATATTGTACTATACATTTAATCACAAAAGATCATGCATTTAGTTCATTTCATTCATTTAGACAATGCCTGTCAACAACTCCACTGACCATGGCTGGAAAGAAGAGGACTGCAAAGTTGTCCAGTTTGGACTCCACTACCACTTGCCAAAGATGTATTCCAATTAGAGGGGTAGAGGTGTAGAGTACTTGTACAAGTAGAGTACTACTTGTGTAGAGTACTTGTACAAATAGACCTGCCAGTTCTCGGTGCAAGTGCATGAAGGCAGAGTTAAAGCGCACACGTATATGCAAGTGCACATGCAATTTCTAAGAATTACCACTGACTGGTATTTTATATCTGTTCTCTAGTTATTGTAGAGTGGAGTATTGGAATAACCCCTACCCAACCCTATGGTTTTCTGCCAGAAAAAAACTGTTGTTCCTCATAGTATTTATTTGTATTATTATTATTATTATTATTACTATTATTATTATTATTATTATTATTATTATTATTATTATTGATTTACTTTCTTCCAGATATTAATTTGTAATTTTCTTGTGAATAAAATGCTGGTACTCTTTGTTGAAAGTTGGGTGCTTAATATCACAGGCTTTATGCAGCCATATTTGTGTATGGGTATCCTAGGTATCTTTGTGCTTCAGGGATATTCTTAACAAATCAAGTTGAGTGATAACCCTGGCTTTATTTACAACAACATCTAACAATAAATGACGTTTCATTGCAACTTTGAGGGCATTTCCACCCTTTATCTAAAAAAAACCTTGAATTTTGCTGTCCATTGGCTAAAAGTGTGTTTATTACATTGTGTGTCTTTAATCTGGCAACCAAATGCTTAGTCCACCAGTTCCTCCTCTTAATGTTGAATCCATACATACCTCATATGTTAAATTTGGTTAAACTAATCAAAAGTTATAGCAGTTTATATATTTTAGAGCGCCCCCCAGAGGCCATTTTGCAATCTGTGTGTTTGACACTCAGACTCAAATTATTCTATAGACCCTAAACTTCAACTTGGAAGTGAAAACCAAACTTTAACACCAATTTGAAATGACTGATAAAAATGACACATACATACGATCCCACTATATTGGAGTAGGCTACAGAAGGAACAGGAGGTTAGTTGCAACAGAGAAGGCAGAGTTTTTGGATGACATGAGCCTCGTGAGACCTTTTGTGGATGTTGGTGATGTGTTGATGAAAAGTGAGTTTATTGTCTTCTAAGGTGAGTCCCAAGTATTTGAAGTAGACAGTGGCTTCTGTTCCACCATTGGGTTATGGATAGAGAAGGGAGTGAATTTGAATTGTGAAAGACCATTACCATCTATTATTTGATACACACCATCTGCCCACCCACATAATACATATTTTCCTGAAACACAGCATCCCAGTTACCCAGCCACTATAATGTACGTAAAAGTCTTGTCTGTCATGCCTTGTCTAATGTCTGTGAGAATGGCTGGAGCCACACCAAAAATCATCTGTTTCATGTAACAGACGATAAAGATTTTATCTTATTTTACCACCCTGTTGTATAGGCCTACAATTCCATGTTTGCAGTTGTTAGGAGAGGGTTAGTTAGGTGCATTGGAAATGAACAGCACACTAACATGGTCACACCACACGGGGGCGCTGCCTAACTTTTGAGTCCCTGGGCCTACTTAAGAGTCAGGGGTCAGATGCAGAACGGAATCACTTGGGGCACAGACCTGTAGTGAATTCCAATATGCGGACTCTTTACTCGGTCTGTGCTGGTGGCCTCGCGTTTCATTGACGTCCTGCCTCCGTGGAGTAAACAATTAATTAAGTTTCCTCACTGTCAGCCTAGCCACAACTATTTTTAGGGGACCATTCTTCATTCACCATCCCATTTGCAAATGACGAAATGACATTATAAATGAGCTTTTGGGAGATATTGAAATACAATGCTGTTATCGATGACATCATCACGAGGTGACGAGGAGGCAAGTGAGCAAGAGAGGAGGGGGTGTGTGGATATTGGAATCCACCCCTGATGAACAGTAGCCTGGCTCTCGCGAGACCCCGAGTGCTTCGTGCATCTTCGTTACACTTCGTGAGCTATCTGCGCGAGAGTCAGGTTAGATGAACAGGTGCGCAGAGCACATTATAAAACTGCCAGTTTATTACAATTTGACATGGAAACTGGAGATACTTGTGTAGAAATTGTAGGCCTATGATAACATACACATGTCCGGATATTCAGAATTCTGTAACATGTGGGCATTTTTTGGGGAAAAGCATTTTTGTACACTTAAAAATCATCTAAATACAAATCCACTGTATGCCATTGAAATTAGGCCCCTACTTTTCTGTAATTCTTCATTAAAATGTATATTGCTCATACGGCAGGCAAATAATGGTAGATAGGGTAATTCTTAAAAACTTTTACATATCACCATTTTCTTACCTGCATTAAGAAAAACACTTTTTGTATTACAAGTTGACTAAAATTGTATTTACTTATGCAAATGAGACCCAGTCTGCAAGAATATGCACATTAGGCATATAAACCAAAACTGATGAAGATTAAGTAAAACTTGATTGTAAAACTGATTGATCATGTCCCTGACATGGCGCTAACGGTAGGGCACTCGTCTGCAGCACGTACCTTCCCTGTATCTCTCTCCCTCCCAATCTTGGCTTCGCTGTCCTGTCTGATAAACACCAATGAGGGCTTGAAAAGCCCCCAAAATACTTTAAAAAAAAAAAAAATTGAACATTTTGTCTATCTATACAATTATCCCACGGGGAAGCTCTAACTAACTAACATTTGTCAATTTAACTTTTCATGTTTTATTTGTTGTGTAGTGTGGGTAGGAAGGAAGAGGCTTTGTGTACAATTAATGTAATACCAGTTTCACACAAATGCATGATGTAAGCACAAATTGGCACATCTAGTGTTACACTACATTGTTACACTGGTTATTAAACTGCACCTAATGGGTTAGATCCACTGTAATAATGAACCATTACAATAGTGTCACCATTTGCCCCATTTTTTCCCTTCGTTTTCACAATAGTCGTTTGGTTTTAAGCCTATGTAGGTCACTGATCAATGTATAGATATTAAATATATTTATTTTATATCTTGTATTTAATATATGAAGAGTTCAGATGCAAAACCCCCTAAGTGCCTTTTCAGAAAATAATCTTAATTCATTTTTATTTAATACAAAGCTATCAAAATTGCATATTTGTTTATTTTATTTATGTAATATAACTATTTATATGTATTATCTAGTACATGAATGTAAACCAAACCAACAACTGGGTTCTTAAAAAATATAGAAGAACAGGTCTTCAGAAATGGAGTTAGGGGGTTTTGCATCTGAACTCTTCATATAAGTTTCTAAATAGGTGGACGGGAGTGGTAGGAATGATGGGGGACTGGAAGCGTCGCGTTTTGGGGATATACCTTTAGCAGTCGGAGGCGACTTCCTAGTTACATTTACTCAAGTATTGTACTTGAGTAGCTTTTATGAGTACACTACTTTGTACTTTTTAAGTAGTTTTTAAAAGGTAATAGTTGTATGTGTACTTGAGTGCATTTTGACCCAAACACTTAACACTGGAAACTGGCCTGAGTACTGAGTAAAAAAAAGCTGAGAGACAAAATTTCATGCAAAATAACACAATCTGCCCAAAGATTATGCAGGATTGCACACAGCATTTCCACTATTTTACTTGTCCCACCTATCTTGGATCAATGTACTGGATGATCGCCGGTGCCAAGCAAGAGACAGAGGTTATGGAGGAAAATATTATTTTTATGTAGGCTATTCTTAAGAGGCATACAGTATCCTGTAGTCATACAGGATTGGCCAGACATAACAGAATCCTGATTACTTTTGGGATGACATCATATTCATCACATGCAACATTGTGATCACTGGGAACATTTATTTTCACACAAATCAACAAGTTATCATAAGCAACAAAGACTGCTGAGTCGTACATTTCAAAGAAATTAATTTTGACATTTGACAAGCATTTTATTACGATGTGTCAGCATAAAGTGCTACATAAGGCATGACAGAGATAGCTGGACAAAGTTTAACAAATAAAGGCCTAACCATCAGAACACACAACGTTAGCACTTCTTTGTCAGTGCTTAAAATGAAATTCATCAATAAAAGAAAATTAACTAATTGATATGAATAGCCAACCTATGTGAAAAGTTGATAAAAAAGATCCCAAATAAACATCACATGTTTCACAGGCTACTCAACAAACACTGGTGACTTGTAGCTGACTAGAAACCTCTTGCTGCACTATATTTTTACAGGCCGGTGGTTTCACATGATTTAAATTCAGCTTTTGAAGGTTAATTACAAAAGTCTAATATAAACCACATTTAATGATCTGCAAATGGCAAATATAAGTTGAACATGTGTCAAAACATGTACAGAAAACAGTCATTGAGGCAACCCCAAAGCCACGCTCCTCTCATGCAGGATATAAGGATTAATTGAAGAAACAACAACAACATCAAAAGCCTCTTCACCACAGAGGAGTAGTTACATCGGCACTAAGCACTTATTGTTTATCAGACTACAACACCCCACTGCCACAAAAATGGGACATGTACATATGATGTACACCAGTAGTTAAAGTGGGTCTCTTACAGCATGATTTTTTTTTACTTTCCTCACAACTCAAACAGTCACTTCGGGCTTAGGAGTAGTCGAAATACACAAGTACCAAAGGGCTTCTAAAATGAGCACATCGCATTGTATGTGAAGTTTGTATGTCTTCTTGTTTCCTTCTGCTTTACAAAAATTAAGCTAGTAAAAATATAGAGCATATTGTTGAAGCGTAAACATCTACTTGCAGCCTTTAACTAGAGATAACAGTCAGACACTAGGCCTTGGCCATAGAGGGCACATACATTTCAAGAAGGATAACAGTTCTCAATGTGATGATTTTACAATTCGTTTGCCTTTTATGTACACCACAAGTAATTTAACAGTATCAGACTGTATTTTCTGTCAAAGTAACGACATGTGACAGTGGCTTTGCTCTAAACAACACAATGTAGCCACAGTTCATCACAATAACTTATCCTGAGATAAAACATGAATGCACACGTGACTGTATCCTTAACAAGCTCAAAATATGATTTAAAAAAAGAATCTGTAAAAGCCCTAATGTTCCAGCTAAATCAGATGCTCATATCTGACCCTCACTGGGCTATAGTGAGGTGTGCAACTGTTTCTAATTGATAATACAGTAACTAATAACAATTGGCCTCTGTTGGGAGTCATGGGCACGAATGGCTTCTTGTGTAAGTACAAGGAGTAATTATCTGGATTTTTAACAACTATTGTGCCCTGATATAATACTTAATGTCTATTTTAGCAACCTGTAGGAATACTACTAGTCCCTCAGTAACTGGCCAATTCATTGGGACTTAAATCTGAGAATTTAAATAGTAGATGATAAATAAACTGAATGTCTGAATGAAAGGTCGAAGCAAAGGCAAAGCCAGCAGTATGGTCACTAATTTGTTGATGCAAACACAGTGTTGATTCCGAATCCAAACAAAACAAGACATTATTCCTTTGGCTTCCATTAACAAAAAGAAAGAAAAATTGTATGAATAAAAAATGGGGTTAATCTAAAGCAAAATGCTGATGCATTCACAGAAGCTGCCATGTAAGAGCTTGAACAGTACATGTTCAACAAACAAATTCCAACGTGCGCAAGCACGCACACAGACACGCACACAGACACACACACGCGCGCGCAGACACACACGGCATAATGTACACTACTAGAGCAGGGATAATTAGTGTTTTTGTTGGTTTCTTGTATCCATGTAATCAAACCTCTTTCTAAATTTTACAGTTGAAACAATTAAAGTAGAAACAGTTTTCTTCCAGGTTCATATAAAGATGGCTGTCGTTGATGCTTTTTAAGTTAAACTGGAACACGTAACATACAGTAGATTGTACACTGTACTTTGTATATACTCTCGAAAGCAATGATAATGCTCCTGGTTCTGAAACTAGAGCAGTGCCACCTCGCACTCTAAAGGTCCAGTGTGTGGCAGGTTTAGGTGTTCATTCTTGCCATTTTGCTTTCCCAGTCACAGGCCTGTCCTTTTTCATGAGTGTTTTCCACCACTATTCATTTCAATCATTCATATTAACATAATCAGGCACATACCTGCTTATGATTTTTTTGTTGTTGCTTGCTAAGACGTGATACAGCAGCTTTGCGTACATTATTGTGACTTCTCAGTGCTGGGAAAGGAAATTTCAAAGCAAACAGCCATATGAGCCGACCTACAGAAGATTGTGTTACTAGGATGTGAAAACAAAGTGTTTCTCAGTTAAATCTACAGTATGTTAATAGTGGTTCATTTTGAACTCTTCACAGTGTGACACTTTTAATAATAAGCTAGAATGATGTTTCTAAGCGCTCTGCCTATTTTAGAATGAAGGGTATATTGCAACGTAACAGAAAAGGGGTTGAATAATTGTTAGATTTTTAGTTGCGTGCATTTAACTCTAAGAGACTATGACGGTTCGTCCATCGGAAAACGGATTGGTTTTTTTTTAGTCTTTGTACATGACTTGGGACTTGGGTAACTTTGAAGCCTAAAAATGAATGACAAACCTGGGAAGATAGAAAAAAAAACATTCCTGAAAAAAACTGAATGAGGTGAATTCACCAACAGATTTTAAGTTATGATCTACTGGGCTTTTTTCTATCGCACCCAAGTGTGTTAAATGCAACAGGCCAAAATAAAATATGCCCGTAAACTCAAAGAGTATTACATTCAGTAGCAGTAGTCAGAGCAACTTCACCATATCAGTTCACAGATAATGATCATATTTCACACACCTTTATAAAGTAAGATTTTGGGCTGAAGGGAATTTAATTGCAAGATAATAATTCTTGCTTTAGTTAAAACAACTTGGGCATTTAATGCTTACATTCATCGATTTAAGCCCCAGTCACACACAAGCCTCTGTGTCAGAAGACAAATGCATCAGCATCAGTTGCGTCATTATTGCCTAGGAAATGAGCAGCAGTCCAAGCAGCGTCGTAAAGATTGAAGGGCACATCAGTGAGTTCAAGGGGCATCCCGCTATACGGCAGGCAAATCAGGGGACGGGGGGAAGTCACTGATGTTCCAAAAAGCCAACAGCTCCAATACGTTCATAGCCTTGGCAATTGAATCACATAACAAGGAGAAAGAGATCAAGAGGAACGTATTTCTTGGGGAAGTGGAGGGGCAGGGGTAGTGCCACAGGAGAGGGTGGTGTGGTGAGCTGGGTGGCCATTATGCTGACTTCACACTGCTGCCCACAGCTGTTGCTCTTCTTCCTGCCACTCCAGAGGGGAGGGCGGCAGGCCATTTGCATTTTTCACAGGCGCTTTTGTTCCTCTGCCCAGGAAAAAGATGCTCTTTTGTTCTCAGACGCTCTCAGGCTGCAGCGGGCGGGGGTGGAAATGAACAAGTGAAATGTCCTCCTCTGGGGCCCTGCGCTCGTCCAGCTCCATCAGAACCCCTCTGTATTGTCTTTTGGGTCATCTTCGGGTTACTGAGCACCAAAATACAGTACCAAAGGTCTCGCAAACAGCGAAGGGTACCTACATCCCAGGCAATCGTTGCATGGTCGCTCAGGACACAAGCCTGATCTCTTTGAACAGACTGTTGAGTCCATCATTTCTCTATCTTAACTGACAGATGTGGACTGAGAGCTTTCAAATATCTCAACAAAGTTGATTGGTTCCCACCAACCATCAATTGCCACCTCACGAAGAATGGACAGTGAGAATGGCCTCGGCGCCCCTCTGGATGGCCCGGGCGGCACAGTCCTCAAGTGGCAGCTGGGATTGAACTTCCTGGGCAGCACGGAGGGAGCAATCAACACTGTCATGCACAGGCTCCGCTTCAGCCCTCTCCTCCTGTTCGCTCAGGGTACCATCGTGATCTTCAGACAAATCCCTCTTTTTGTCACCTTCCACAGCCTCTTTTTTCACCTTGCAGCGGCACACCTCGATGCCAGAGTCACCTGTTAGACGGCGATGTCGAAAGTGGTTCTCGTCATCCAGGTCATCCTCTTCGTCTTCCTCAACATCTCCCTCCACATCCGATGTTGCTGACACGTGACTGTCTGGCTCAAAGAAGTCCACGTTGGAGGAGAACAGGGCATGTTTGGGTGGTGAGAACGGGGCCCTGGGGGACAGCTGCTGCTGTGCTTGGTCATCAGTATGGTTCTCCTCAAATTCTGGCACTGGTATTGCCCCTAGGGGGTCTGCCAGCACTGCAGGAGGGGGCGGTGTGCCCTCTGGCCCACTTAAAGGTCGCGTAGGCGTTGAGGGGTTGTACTCCGGGCCCAGGACTCGAGGCTCCAGGCTGGCACTGGGGACTCTGGAGCCACCGATGTCACTGGGCGTTGTGGCGTTGCTGGTGTCGGTCTCGTCTGTGACCTGCACGGAGAAGGAGGTGCTGCTGTGGGAGGTGAGGGAGCAGGACTCGCAGGAGCAGCTGGTGTAGTTGCTGTGGGAGCTCTGGGACGAGGTCATGCCACTAGGACCAGCATGGGCGTAGCGGGAGCCTCCCTGTAGAGCAAACACAGAGCTGTATGGTGGAGGCGGAGTGTTGGGCTGCGCAGCCACCTCTTCGTATGAGGGGAGTTTGAAAGATGCTAGGAAACCTAAACAGAAAGGTAACAACATACTTCAAAATATTGCTTAAGAACGTTACCTTAAATGTAGGCAAACTTTATGCGTCTTTTTCATTATTTCTTTTCTTTGACTTGATCAGGGCAGCAGTTGTCATGACCATCTAGCTCACATGTTGTCCAGTCAATCGAGCGTTTGACACCTTGCAAACTGCAAAAGTAATCATTCCAATTTTTTGTAATCCCTAGTCTGCCCTAGATCATACCTGTCAACTTAAAAAAACGGGACAATTCCCAGATTTAACCCAAAAAAACAGGACATTTTCGATAGGCCAAATACACACTGACCGTCACTGAGTTTAGTTCTTTTTGGCTTTTCACACTGACAGTCCGCATGCACGACCAGTCCTGTCCAAAATCCCCCCACAAGCCCATTTTAGGATTGTGTGCAGCTTAATCAATAAAATGTGTGCAATTTGTTTAATGTTTGGTCCGTTGCCAGACTTTACAACATACTGTAATTCATTAAATATGATATAATTTGCATATTTAAACATAGCCTAAAAAAAACTGATTATACAAAAACATCTCTTAATGTGGATTACCAACTGTGAATGTTTCAATTTGATATCTTTCAGTTTAAAAAGTTACACTATTCACATGATAATTTCTCTATGGCAAAATCCATAGGAAATGTACAACCTTTGAGCTTTAAAAAAGTATTTTCCACTAAATTGATGGAGGCAGATTTTGAATAAGTGATGCAAGGGGTTTCAAGGATAAAGAAAATGTAGGAACCATTACAATTGAAATTTGTTCTAAGTTTGCCCTTTTTTTTAGCTATATTGACTGGACTAATACGCACTTAAATCCTTAACATTTTATATCAAGAGAGGGCTGAGAGGCCGCGACAATGGCTCAAAAACATCAGTGAATGGCAGACTTAGATAAAAAAGATAATTCATACTAAGATCCAGCATGGAGGCAGGATAGTTGCAGGCTCCATGATAAGCAATGAGGTTGATCTCTCGCTGTCTCTGTTGCTGTTGAATGCGCAGTTTAGCTCGACGGTGTCGGTATGCACAGCAGCAGCTGAACAGGATCAAGACGGTCCACAGCAACCAAAACCCTGTAGAGCACATGGAGACACACACATAGACACATACGATTTTCAGAGTAGCATAGGGCTGCGTTCAAAAGATCGAATCGCAATCCAATATCGATTCACAACTTTGTGGATCGATCTTTTGCAGATGATTATAGGCGCTATTTTCTCAAGCGCATCCTGTAGCTCTCTTCCACATTCATGTGGGCTATCATGGTATTTCATGTTTGTGTGGGCATCAAAGGCTGAGATATTTAGGTTTTTATAGCCGGTCTTAGAAGTCTAGGAATATATGGGTTGAAGTAACCCAGCAATACAGAAGATCGATATTGAATCGAATCGGATCGGATCGTGGATCGAACTGGATTGTGACCTTCTAGATCAGAATCAAATCAAGCCAGAAAATTTGGATCGACTTCCAGCTCTAGAGTAGCATAATATATGGAACAGTGGAAGAGTATTCACAAAAACCTCCATAGATCAGCTTAGAAGGCATTTTAAGTCAAGTTAGATGTCATGCCACAGAGTTGGCCAGCATCACTTCTAGTCATCCACAGTTTATTAGGGTGTCCTCTGCACTAGGGCGAATTTATATCGTGATATCAATATTGCTGTCAAACAATATAAAATTTCATAATATCGAGTTGAAACAATATATTTTGCCATTTGTATACACTGTCAAAAGGTAGCTTACGTTAAGCGAAATACATTCCCTTCCACTTGAGCCATTGCAAGCACAGAGCAGACTTGCTAACCAACACTCATGCAGAACACCACTGTATGTTTCTCTATGGCCCTCCACTCACACTGGAAGAGTGTGAATTGTTAGCACAATTATTGGTCTTAAAAAAATATTGTCTAAAAATCGTGATATCAATATTGACTGAAATAATCATGATATTGATTTTTCACATAATCGAGTAGCCCTTCTTTGCACTTAGTGTTTTTTTATTTTTATTAAAAGCTTGGTTATGTAGGCCTACTCCATTTAAGATTACTACTGTCATCCTACAGGTTTTCTGTTGGTAATGGCAGAATTCACTCCTAGTCTTGTCTTGAGCCTAGTGGGTGGGTGTACACTGTACAGTATAAAATGCAGTTGCCAAGAGGACTTTACTCTAGGCCAGGGTTTCCCAAACTGGGGTGCGTGCACCCCTGGGGGTGCGCGGCCTGCCTTGAGGGGGTGCGCGAGCTGAATAGAGCAATGGCGGATATGGTAGTTTTTATCCAGTACTGTATTAATGAACATTAAGTAGTTCTTAATAGTATGGTGCATTATATGCTGTAAGGGTCCATCTGAAGTGTCGTTTAATTCCAAGGCTATATTCCCCAAAAACGACTGTGCTTAATATGCAGTGAATGAGCAGTGAATCCATACTTGCGCGGCCATCAGCACACCAAAATATTCGCTCAGGGGGTGCACGAACCACATTGAAATGTACAAGGGGGTGCGCAGGGAAAAAAGTTTGGGAACCCCTGCTCTAGGACATTACATACTCTAGGACTTTAGATGAGGTAAACAGCCAGGACTTACACCACAGCTCATAGTAGTAGGTGCAGCAGCCCGTCTCTCCACAACAGTGGCCTGTTTCACACAGGTAACCAGGGTTGTTGTTCACTCCATGGCAATACTTTGTACTTTCCATGATGTGCTGGCTACCTTGATATTTCACACCCTGCACATGAGAACGTGAATGTCAAAACTATTCAGTTTGTCATAGTTTCAAAAAAATGGCCGTACAGTAATCAGAAATACAACAACTTTGTTAGTCACTGTTTTGGCATCAACCTACCAACACTCCAAGACGTGCTGTGTCACGTGACACAAATAACAAACTGTGTTTACTCAGGGACAACACATTTGCAGTGTAAGGTCAAGGACAACACATTTTGTGTCAATGACTTTTTTGTATTAGATGTGTCATATGTGTGTAAGCAAGGGGTAATAATAATAATAAGCCACATTCCTGGTTTGTGATCACTGATGAAATGTTAGTACATTTGGCTAAGTTGTAAGTTTATAATACATTTAAAATAAGAATATTTAATGTGCAATTTAAAACAAACGTGACACAGCATTTTAACTGGATAATACACGCTGTTGTGTCACATTCCACTATGTGTTAAAACCATCTTAACACAATGCATGTGTCAGAAAAACGACACATTCTTTTCAGAGTGAACGTACGTACGTTACAGTACAACACATAATGAACATGCAAAACAAACTTTTATGCAAATGTGGTATATGCATAAAACCCCACAATACCGTACCGGGTATTGTTTAGACAGCACAGAACAGGACTGACAGTTCTACATGCAACAGGGAGGTTCATGCATTTCTCGCCTTGCTGATGCTTCCCATGTTGGCACTGGTTACCATTTCAGGAGATACAGCCACCTGTCATTCAATAGACACAACATGTGTCAACAGAAGGTTGAACATTTCTCATTTAAAAAAAATTTCAAAGCAATTGAAACAATTTAGGACATTCATGAATGTGGAGATTTCACCTTTGGAATTGTCTCAGACACCTGTAGAAACACACACACACGCATGCGCGCGCACACGCACACGCACACCCACACACACACACACACACACACACACACACACACACACACACACACACACACACACACACACACATTTTTACAGTTTTTCAGTTGCCCATTATACTGGAGAAGACAATCTAATTTGACTGTATTTGAGATGAAATGACCACAGCAAAACATGAGCGATTCACAAGATATTCTGAAAGAGTTGCATTTGCTTAGTTTACTTGGATTAGTGGGGAAAGGAGAGACAATTTACCTCAGCTGGAGTCCCATCTGGCTTTGGCAAGGAGATGGTCATTGGCTGATGAAGCACATCCATCGGAATAGGGAGAGGATGGAAGAGAGGGTGAGGGAACAGTGATTAACAGGACGAAATGCACAGAATGAACAAAAAGATCAGACTATCCATCATTGTTTTTTCTTCTCATAATGTGCCTTGTATCCTTTTCCTGTACCTTGCACCCTTTGTGATTGCCACTGACCAGCTACATCCCTCATCTCATCCACATATCTGCTGCAGAACGCTGCACTGCTGATCACTGTTGAAGCTGTCTTGTTGTACCACACTGTGTGCATCCCGGCTCTGCTGTGTTGAGTGCACGGCCTCTGCTCTCCCCGTGTCCCTTCATTTGAACAGAGCAGGACAATGAATCCTCTCTTCCTCTGTGGATGGGCTTCCCCTCCTCAATGGCCCTTTACAGAACCAGCAGACAGCCAGTGCCAAAAGCCTCAGATATTCCTCCTCAGATGCAGTCAACACCGTTTCCACGACCCTCAATTCATACATCTCACTCTCACCATTTCAAACCGCTGCCCCTTCTTACTCCCTTTCTGGCTGAAACACACATATCTTTATCAGCGAGCCACACAGAAACAGACACACAGACACAGACACAGACACAGACACAGACACAGACACACACACACACACACACACACACACACACACACACACACACACACACACACACACACACACACACACACACACACACAGATAGACACAAAGACACACACAGAGAAACCCAAACACACACAAACCACAGACGATATGTCACAGCTCATTACTTATTCATTCTGTGTGAGTTGTTTTCAGAGAGGTCTCTGTCTCCAGGTGAATGCTGCAGGAGGCTGAAGGTCACTCTGAACTGTGTTTAAGATTCAAACTCAAGTCAACACAATTTTCCTTTAGCAATTTTCCTCTGTTGCCACAACAGGAAAACGGTAGCTGATCTGGAATCCCATGCCTTGCACCCTCTCACTCAACCCCCTCATCCAAATGAATGCGTTTCAGATGCTAAACTCATCCTAGCCGATGGCATTATGTCTGAAGAAAAGCATGCACTGCATGCACTACAAAAAAGGCATTGTGGCCATATGAGCAACATCTAGTTTGCAAAATGATAAAGGCATGGAGTACGCATGTGAGTGCCTTGTTAAACCTGTCAATACAATGTTTTCAGAGGCATACAGTACAAAGCATAGTCATACAAATCGTCAATCGTTATATAACATTAAATACAAATATATGAATCACAACCTCTACCAAAACCCAAGGCCATTGATTCTGACAGATGTCCATAAAACAACCCACATTTCTATCTACAATGGGCCCGTAACAATAATGTAAGTCCTGTTCTCACTTTTGATAACATCTTCTCAATTGTGACTATGAGTCTCATTAACCCCTTAGCGCAAAGCCTATGTTATAACCTTACTGTCACCAACGTCCAACTGTCCAACTATGTTATAACCAACTGTCATCAATGTTGCTATGATGTAGTTGAGTATTTTCAGCAAATAGTGAATAGACCCGCCGGCGACCCCATCTGCACTAAGAGGCTACAGAATAACTAGACTGCATTCTCACAGAAAATGCGAAAGGGGGGCTTGCCTTTTGGGCCAGAGTTTAGCAGTTTTAAGAAAAATAGTATGCTATTCTAACTTGGCTAAGTAATACTATATAATTAAAATGTGAGATGCACTATATGTAGGTCAACATGGGATTCAAACCTGCAACCTTCTGATCTTCAAACCAACTCCCTAGCAACAAGGCCAAGCAACTGACTGTAATATTAACGGTAGGCTATCTCTATCTCTATCTCTATCTCTAGGAGCCTATGCGTTTTACATTTTCAAAAAACCTCCCAACTTGCGGATGAAAAGCAAGCAAGCAATCAATAATAAATAAATAGCACTTAGTAATTGGGGGATAAGTAAGGGGGATTTGCAGAGGCTTAATTATCACAAACAGGGGAATGAGGCCTCATCAACAGGAGGAGAGACAAACGTCTCTCTTCAGCCTTGGATATTGAAGTGTCTGCCAAAGTACAGACGAACATCTGTTGCCTGTAGTTCACTGGTGTTTGTCAGGCCATAACTTTATTGGTATGTAGGCCACTACTTACCAGAGCCACTATTATTATTGGTAAACACTCAGAAATCCTTCCAGTGGTCTTCAAAGGAAGGAATTGCACAATAGGAGAAGAAACTGAACAGAGGTAGGCATGCACACGTAGGCCTATTGCAACAGTAATAAAGGCTCCATAACTGGGACTGAGAGATGTCTGCTGGCCCATCTAACTAGCCCTAAGGACAACAGGCCATTTATTATCACTGCATCAGGCTAGCTGAAAGGAAATCTGAATAGTTACTGCATAGGCAATAATAACAAATCTGGCACAGGCCTTTTCCCCATCCATGCCATCTCTAAAATGAAACAAATACAAATGGAAAAAAATGACTCAAAAGATGTGCGTTGGGATAACGCACAAAATTAAGTGGTAATCATATGAAATTGCTGATGCTGAGTCTTGCCGTGTTGCTTCCAGACTAAAAATGTCCATCACCCATGATAAGACTGTGGCAGGTGCTTCGGCTTCACAGTCACAATACTGTTGGACAAAAACATGCATGATACCCGGCATGGAAACTCGACCCATCTGCATTTCTCAACTACCACACACATAACCAAGAATGACCCGACGCAGAGAGAAAAAATAACTGTCACTGAGACATTTCAATCAGCACTTCATGTATCACACTTGCTCATTGCAAAGAAACGGGCAAACACATGTGACAATCTAATTCGTGCATCGCTGACCATAACAAATTCAATGCATATAGGGTGATGGACCGCAGCTGGAGTGGTTATCCTGTTGTTGACACTGATAACTCCTTTTTGCAATAGCTTCCCATGACATCGAGGAGCAGTACTTACCTCCTCCACTTTCAACAAATGGCAGAAATGCAGTTCATGATCCTCGCGGGAATCCTCCATCCCGGTTGAGGGCCGGTGGACAGTAGAATGGGTCAACGTCTCGAGAGGAGGGATGCTGATCGTTAAGTCCCCATCTCTTTCTCTTGCGTCCTCCTACACAGCCTCCTCCGCGCCCGCCATTCCCGTGGCCGTCAGGACGCCCCTCCCAGATCTGCACGCCAACGGGGATACCGCGGCCAATTCAATGATGCAGGCGGTGCAAATGAGAGGAGGAGGTAACGTTCCAATTTACGCGTAGGCTACCGTGAGTAGTTCCTGGAGAACAACGGCTTTCCAATATATTTGTTGTAAAGTAAGAAAATTGTTCTTGGAGGGTCTGGTCTAATTGTAATGATGTCATATAACCCCAGCCCACAAACGGGGAGTGGAGTGGCGGCTGCAGCAGTGATTGGACGGAACTTATCATAGCAACAACTGCAGACACTTCAATTCTTCAGCCACTCAATTTCTAGGAGATGATCTTCTCAGTTTAACGGTGATTCTTCTAAGTTGGCCTTGTTGACTGGTTACTCTCTAGTATTGAGTAGGCCCATTTGCACTCTGCCTTCATACAATCAGATGCATCAAAGATATTGGTGACAAACAATACACACTATGGCCCTACTAAAGTCTGTTATGACTATCAATTAATCCAATGCTTAATCCTTTTACCTATTGAACACTCACATTTGGTTCCTGTTATATAGGCTAACATTTGAGCTGCCTTGTGTGAAACAGGGTCTCTGCGGTGAACTCATTAGTGATTGCAGAGAGGCTGAGGCATATGGAAAAGGTGCCAAGGAAGATTGCAGGAGTGTGTATGGAGGAGGGGAGGGGTAGCCTCTACTCAGAACACTCACAGAGGTGATCCAGCGAGTGGTCTAGTCCTGCACCCATTATATTATGTAACAGAGAAGCCACTCAGGGCTGCGGCGACAGCATTCTTGTCAGGATGTCTGCAGTAGGACTGTTTTGCTTCGCAGTGTAATATTTCCATCCTTCCATGTGTTTGAACAGAGAGCCAACTTAATTAATTTCCAGAAATAGATATTTTTAACTGTAAAACTTACTTTGCTTTGGTCATACTATTGAATATTGGTTTATTACTTAGTAAATATTAAAGGAAAGATTGATTTGGGCAATATGCAGCCTCAGTTTCAATGAGCAGCATAGTTGGAAAACCTATGGCCACCATCCTACACAGTGCACCTTTAAAGAAATTCTATATTTTACAATATTCTACATTAAGCCATTATGTGAAGAGCAACCAAACTGTTACACATATAGGTTACTGTGGCACATTTTCCACAGCATGGAGCATTTGACTGATTTATTCTCACCGGGCAAATCCACTTTTCAATCACAAAATAGAAAATATATTATTTCTGCCACGATACTGTGACCGTACAGCAACAGGCATTTCCCTGTGTATTCACTATGGCCAGCGCCTGTGAGGTACCTGTAGCGTTGCACCATATTTCATGACCTAGTCGAGCGAAGAACTTTGTGATGGTGGTTGCCATGGCTTGTGGAATACACTCATTGACCACTTGATGGCAGCAGACATTCAGTAGGCAGAACAGTACTACTGAACAGGGTACTGCTCTGAACAGACCACAGGAATCAGTTGTTCATGGACCCCATTGACGTTATTGGTCAGGAAGAAAAAATGTTCAACAAACATGAATATATGCACCCAAACATGCAAAGACATCCACGTGCATGGACTCACATTTAACCTCTATACACTTCTTCCCTCTGAATAATGCTAGTTCTGACATGAGAGATGTCTTGTGACTTGATCAAATTAGTGGTTGGGATCGGTTGGGATGGAATTTTCTTTAAACATTGTATCTGAATCAGTGCATCAGTCCAGTCTTATGAAAGGTGCATTCATTTGGAAGAGACTAAACAATATCCTCCATGGCCTGATTATCATCGACTTTCAAATCCTTTCAAGACTTGGTCTGACCAAGCGCATGACAATTTAAGTTTTCCAAACGGCATGGTTGACCCGCCTCCCAAGGTTTGTTACTGTTTGACAGGTGTCAGACAAAGTGGGTGGAGTTCACGATTTTTCTGGAGATCAGAAACGATATTTGCATTGCTCTTGGCCTGACTAGAAGCAACACGATGTTGTACCACTAGGAGGGCATGGCCTGGCTACCACAGTAGTACCTCTGAAATGGATCCTCCGCCGCTACAAACAGTGCCTGCACGTCATTCTAGTTCCACTCTTCCTGTCCTCCAGCCTCATTGTGTCTCCTTTTCTATAGTGAAATCAATAAGGATTCTCTGCTGTCAAGCGGTATAGACATTTTTTGGGGACTCCTCCCATTCAATATGCTTGTCACAAATGAGAGAATTAATGTTTGAAATGTGTTTTTTTGCAAGATATTGAATGGAAAATTTGCTCATGGATGATATCAAGCCTCGTGTCACAAATCTGGAGGCCCAAGGAAAGGACTGGAGATAGTACGGTAGAACAGCTTACAGCCCAGAAGTGCTGCAAGAAATCCTCAATCTACTTGATGCTTCTGATATGAAATTAACATGTAAAAATGTAATATTTGGCAACTGTCAGTATTGATACAATATTGTTTGTTTTGTTCTTTTCTTTATTTAAATAGGACAGACAGGAACAGACAGACCAGACAGGAAGCGAGTGGGCCAGAGAGGCTGCGCAGGGCTGGGAAACCACCCAGGCCAGACTCAAACCTGGGTCCGCATTGGCAATGCATGTAGGCCCTACTTATGTGGTCAGCTGCAGCATGCTGCACCACAGCACCTCCACAACATTGTCCTTATTTAAAAAGGTTAGTGGTGCTACTGATCGACATTCTCATTCTTTTCAGCGATCCCCATTTGTCATTCTGATCACACACAACCAAATCACATTTCTACTCAGCACATGTGAGCAGTGTGGTACCACAGACCTGACTTTTTACTCCTTTTAATGTATGGTTCAGTTTGCTGTTCCATGTCTTATATCAAGAATGGTCAAATAAACTCATTCATTCATACAGTACATAAGATATGTTTTTACACATAGCCATTTTAACAAACGGAGGGCCTACTACATCCACCCCCCACAGAAAGCCAAGTCTCAGGTTACATGCAAATGCATAACTGCTTTTAGAAAGAATGATTATACACATTAATTTGTTCATAAAATCCCCAACAGTGCATGAAAACTGAAGTAGAGACATTGCTAGTTACAAATAAGGTTCTTGCACTTGTCCATCTTCGAAGCTTAAGGAATATTCTAAAATAATCATTATATGCCACCTGTAGCTTATTCAGTTTATGTGCATAGTATTTACATGTGAAAAAGTAGTGCAATAGGTCAAAGAGATTCTCTGTGCCAACCAGCGGGCCAACATTGGCCTGTGTATATAGGCCTATTTTATGACACTGATGCTGGATATATCATCATCATCGCTGGTCATCAGTGATGATGTACAATGATTCAAGGATACAAGGAGTTTTATTTGTCACATACATAAGATTAAAACATGCCGTGAAATTAGAGTTGTCCACCTAACTGTCTGCACAGTTTGTGTAGGACTACACAACTAGGCCTATATACCATAGTTTGTTAGTGAGTCTATGTGTGTGTGTGATTGTATTGTGTTATTAGTGTCGTGTAATATAAAAGGATGTAATGCAATGTAATGCTTGTAACAGTATGTGTAGTGTAGTTCAGTGTACTGGATCAAGATGTGTGCAAGTTGGACAGAAGATGAACAAATGTGACCCAGGTAACACACACCAAGAATACAGTCAGACAATAAGAAATATGGAAACTTTTCTTTTTGGTCCTCCTTTTTTAAGTTTTTATGCTTTATTTTTTACATTTTATAACGTAAATGATAATAACACGCTACTTAAAAATAACTTGTAGCGTACGTAAAAAATAACAATGATGCTTCACAAACATTTGCATTTACAAACCGAAAGTGTATTAATTCAAAACTTCATATTTTTAATTCATAATATTGTCCTGACACAAAGCCCTTCTCTGTTCTGCCACTGAAGAGGCAATCAGAATAATAGTGCTTCACTTCCTCATAAACAGGAAACAAGTCCATGCATTTGTGTATCCTGGATTCACCGCTAATGCATGCTCTTTTTTTACAGAGATAGGTACGGAGCTCAAAATTGAAACTTTTCGGTGTGTCCTAGATTCACCACTGCTGGTTCCATTTAGAGATAAGTATGGAGTTAAAAAGTGAAACTTCTTTTACAGTTTGGTAAAAAGAATTTCCAGAGAAAAGTGTGAACACATGCAAAGATCACAGAGAAGCAGCATGATCAGCACGCAACACAATTGTTTCGTGCAATTGCAGTTTTCTGTGTCACACCTGTTTTAGACTGCAAGGGGACAGATGAAACAGTTGTGCTTAAACAAAAGCCAAAAAAAAACGTTTCTGTTGTTGCTCATTTAAGCTTTATTCTCTTCGCTTTCGGTCTCTCCTCCCTATAGGGCCACTTCCCTCCTCTGCTGGAGTCTTGTGTGGAGAGTCTGCACTCTAGTCTCCTCCCATTGCCCCACTCCCTCTCTCTTTGCTTTTTCACTCTATTTTGTTTCAGGGTTTTTTTCCCCCAACACGGGACATAGTGACCCAATTTCTGCTCAATCCTCTTTTGCTCTTTCCATGTGTCTGTAATGCTGAGGCTTGCAGAGAGCAGACCAACTTCCTGGTTTCTTAAACCACATTACATACACACACGCACACACACACGCACACACACACACACACACACACACACACACACACACACACACACACACACACACACACACACACACACACACACACACACACACACACACACTCTCTCTCTCTCTCTCTCTCTCTCTCTCTCTCTCTCTCTCTCTCTCTCTCTCTCTCTCTCTCTCTCTCTCTCTCTCTCCCCTCCTAACTCCCCCGTTCCCTCTCTCTCTCTCTGATTCTGCCTGCCTTGCTCTCCTCTCTTCTGAACCGAGTGTTTCCTTAAGACTCCTACATCTTCACATTGTGCAATGTGCGGACTGTGTGAATGTGCGAGTTGACTCCAGTTCATCGCAGTGACAGAAGGGCAGAGGCCTGTTAGACCACCTTTGCCACTCCATATGGACTCCCTAGACCATTGATCCATTGATCCCTCATTACGACTCGCAATACCATGTTGAGTATGTGTGTGTTTACGGTTGGAGATGAGAAGCCTGGGTCTCCATGTCTATGTCCTCCCTGGCCATTTTGGACATTGTTTTAAACTTTGACTGTCTATTGCTCTTGTAATGGCTCATTTTCTATTTTTTCTGTTCTCATCTCACTCCGATACACATTATTTCCCTGGTCTGCGTGCAGAGAGGAGGAATAGCTGTAGAATGTAGGTCAGCAGTGTGCTGAGTTACCAATTGGAAACAGCTGTGCATTTTTGGCCACTGTGCTTGTGGAGGCCAGCCAGCCTTCTAGCCACTGAGATAACTCCTCACAACCAGCAGTTCCCTCAGAGCAACCTACCCAGTCTTTAGCCCTTTATTCTTGTTCATGTCTGTGTCATCTCCCTCTCCCTCTCCCTCCACCCCACCCACCCGCTCTCTAAACAGTCATGAATAAAGGATCTGCCTATACTGTGGTCAGCTGTTGACTATGGCTTCTGTACACTATTCTATCAATACAGATAGGCATCAAATAGCTTGAAAGAGCTGCACTAGTATAAGGCAACTTCTCTGGTGCAGGCATGCATATAGGGAGACGACCACTGAGGTTGTTTTTCTACACGTTAGACCCCTCCTCTATCCCCAGCCCTTTCTCCCTCTGTCACTCTTTTTTCATTCACTCTGTCACTCTGCTCTATGTATTTGTTTCTCTCATGTGGTTCTCAGATTGACAAAGGAGGCGGAGCGAGTGAAAAGAACAACAGAGCTAACACCCCAAGAGACTTGTCCTTATTTCAGCAGTGAGATTTCTGTGAGGGAGTGTAGCTTTGCAGCTCCACTATTGTTTCAAGTGAACACGACCCTGGATCTCAGCTCACTCGGTGCCCACCCCTTCTCCAATAACACTGGGGGAATCACGTACAGCCTTTTGACTGGAGTCTGGGCCCTGAACAAGAGAATGGTAGGGAGAGAGGCTGTGAAGGTCAGAGAGGCACTGGTGGAGGCACAGCCTTCGTCCACTTGCAGAACCCCACTCACTCACACCTGGGGGTAATTACCTCCAAGTTTGGTCTGAGCTCTGGTCTCTTGAGACAACACCTGCCAGGGGCCCCTGCAGTCGTGTGGATGGGGGAGGGGGGTGGAATATTATTGTACTTGGCCCCTCCTTAGTTATGTAGTCATGCATGGGGCTCTGCTGATCTGCAAAGGAATACGTGCTTTTGTTCATCACAATTTCATGCAATGCACTGCACTTTTTTTTCTAAACATAAACAGATATAAACAAAATAAAAACAGTGCAACATTGAAACATGTCAAGTTGAATATTCCCACCCCAAGTCCTTGTACTCACGCACGCACACACACACGCACGCACACTTGCACGCACACACACACACACAATATAACTCACACATTTGTATTCCCCCGCACCCAAATACGCAGGCACACACACACACACACACACACACACACACACACACACACACACACACACACACACACACACACACACACACACACACACACACACACACACACACACACACATTCGACAAGCCTAGGGGAATAGCATAATTACAGAGTAGGGATGTCACTGGTGTTTGTCGGCACAATGGCTCTTGATCAGCTCTGTGCTGGCTGGCAGATGAAAGATTCAGCTGCATTTGAGCTCTATGTAAATCAGTTAAAACATAATTCATGCAGACATAGGCAGTGCATACTCAAAGTAACGTCCCTGTGCACAACCATTTGTCCAGGTGCTGGTGATGTGCAGTAAGAGTAATCCAAGTAAATGAAAGATGAATCACCGCACACTGGTATCTTTGCTGGTAGTTTATTTGGTGAACAGGTAGTGCATTTGGTGAAATAGGCAGTGCATAGTTTAATAAACATACACACACACACACACACACACACACACACACACACACACACACACACACACACACACACACACACACACACACACACACACACACACACACACACACACAGTCTTTTCATTAGATCATGTAGCCTGCAGAGATCAGCAAGTGCAAAGAAATACAATGTATCACTTTTAACTTTCTTTTACAAAAGTCATGCACCACCACGCAAGAGCCCATGGAGGCTATTGATTTCAGTGAGTGGCCCATGCAGAACCACATCCGTCATCAATGGAAGGTGGTGGGTGGTCCGCTAGCCACTGCCCACCCGCCCTCTCCTTGGCTCAGTTTGCATATTTATAGGCAGGATGTTTGTTATTGGAGTGTACTGTTTGGATGTGGAAATTCGCCAGAGATGGCTTGTTGCTATGACCACGATTTTAGTTGTTTTTTTATTTGAGTAGAGGAGCCCCTCCTTGCTGCTCTTTGTCTATGTGTGTGTCCCTGAGTTTTTTTTCGTTTGTTTTGCCGTTTGAAATGTGCTAGATGCATATGCGCCTGAAGTGGGATGCTAACACACACACACACACTCTGTCTCTGTCTCCCTCTGTGTCTCCCTCTGTGTGTGTCTTTCTCTATCTCCCTCTCACACACACGCCATGAAGCTGTGAGCGTATCATGCATCTGTGTTAGAATTCAAATGCTGTCATTGTCTGTCATGCTTATGTCTGTCTCCATGAAAATACATGAGAGAGCTACCATGGTGAAGACATATATGGCCTACGTTAGCATCCCTTGGTGCTACTGACACTCTCCTGACTCTGAGTAAGGTTGAGATGTACATTCTGTATGCTACAGCAACATGGCAGAGGACACCCTGTTCCCATTACAATACACACACAAGCACACATGCATATACAGACATGGACATTCTCACCCACACGCACACACACACACACACACACACACACACACACACACACACACACACACACACACACACACACACACACACACACACACACACACACACACACACACACACACACACAGCTGCACACATGCACAAATACACACGTAGGCCTAAACCACCGAACAAAAGTGTCAAATATTCCCTCATGACAATGCAGTGCATGTAGCTTCTGTTGTAATGGGCCATCTTTACCGTGTTGCAATGAACAATATAAAAAATTAAATACAATGAAATGTTTTCCACGGGTTTCCTGTGCTTTTAGTCAGTTTAGACGTTTTCACAATTATAATCTGAAGAGTAATACATCTGGCTTTTTGTAGATAATATGCTTGGGTGTTAGGGGATTAACAAACATAATCCAGATTTAGCAAGAAAGCAAAGTGTAACCCTGGATCTGGGAGATGTGATGACTTAGGCCAGGGAGATGGCATCGCCCTAACCCTGAGATAGAAATAAGAGTTGTGGGGGTGGGTTTCGGTTTCAGGATGGCAGACTGTGCACTGGGAATGCAAGCAGCAAACATGAAGGAAATGAAAGTATGAGGTGCAGATCAAGTGTAATAGCAGACATTTGTCAAATATTATTTTTCTGCTTTAAATTGCCACCAAAAGCCTAATTTCAAATGTTCACAGGAAATGTTCAGTAGTTTGCCCCACAACTCTTAGCTTCCATGCATATTGTTATGTTCAGTACTGACACCGTAAAAACACCCACAAAAAAAAACTAAATTGGTTGACTGCACTACATATGAAGAGTTCAGATGCAAAACCCCCTAAGTGCCTTTTCAGAAAATAATTTTAATTCATTTTTATTTAATACAAAGCTGTCAAAATTGCATATTTTTTTATTTTATTTATGTAATATAACTATTTACATGTATTATCAAGTAAATGAATGTAAGCCAAACCAACAATGGGGTTCTCTAAAAATATAGAAGTGCAGGTCTTCAGAAATGGAGTTAGGGGGTTTTGCATCTGAACTCTTCATATGTTTCTTGGAAAAAAACACAGAAAAGCTCTACGTATTTTGAAGATGTGGAAATTCACACGCAACAAAGTAAAGAGACCGTGTCACCATGCGGTCACCATTATCATATTAGATTGAATAAACAGACAGCGATTCCCTGAGCAGAATGAAAGTGCATGTCCTGGACCCTGACACCTCTGGCAGCGCTCCAGTCAAGTGATTGGGCTAGCTGGCTCCAGTGCCTCAGCCTATTTATTGTAGAAAACAGTTTTACGAGCCACAAACACGACTGTTAAATGCAGTACGACTGAGGACTCCCTTGTGACAGTAACCTCAAATAGCTCCCAGCCACACATTTGTGGCTGCTTGCTGTAGAGTTCTCTCTGAAAACAGCCAATGCCATCAGTCTATCATTCAAAGCACATTGCCTTCCCCATGTACACGGTACAACTAGGGAAGAGGGTCATGAACAAGGTCAGAATTAAATTCAGATAATTGGACATTTATCACTAATATCCCCGATGTCTGGATGGATGTGATGGGTGAACTAAAATATTTGAGTCTATGCCTGATGATGTTAAGACGTGTAAGCTGCATAAAATGAATGATGAACCAAACTACACTAATGCTGATTCATTTAAAAGCCTGGAATAACTTTTGGCTGTGTGGGATGTGCATAATAATGTCATAATAATGTATGTGAATTGGTGTATGAGTACAAATGTGTGTCTGTGAATGTGCATGACAGTGTACATATGCACACACATTTATCTGTGTGTGTGTGTGTGTGTGTGTGTGTGTGTGTGTGTGTGTGTGTGTGTGTGTGTGTGTGTGTGTGTGTGTGTGTGTGTGTGTGCGTGCGTGCACGCCCGTGAAAGTGTGTGTTTATGTGTGCCAGGCTAAAGGCAAGGGTCTGTGCACCCATAGCAATGTAACTTAAGTAAACAGGAAATGGCGTGGAAGACCAAAGGCCTCACTCCTCCGCATAATCATCATCCACACAGACACTCATGCAGGCAGGCACATGTGTACTTCAGCACAGTATAGGCCAACATGATGTACACGGACCTAATTGCCTTGATACATGCACATGACAATGCAACTGAAAAGTGTTCAAAGTATTAAGGCTCTCATTGTCATTTCAAGATTTTCATAAAGGGTATAATGTTTGCTGGGTAAAATGCAGCATGTCCAACTCTACTGTATTCTGCAAGTATGGCTCATCTCCCCTTGAAAGTTGCTTGATGACACTGCCTGTCTGCTGGTAGCTCAGAGAGGAAGAGAGAGTAGTAGAGACACAACGAGAAACGGAAAGGCCAGCTGGCAGTCAGGGTCATAAGGGAGAGGAGAGGAGAGGAGGATGGGGCAAGCCTATCTGAGAGCATGCAGATGATGACACATAAATAGAAAAAAGCAGCAGAGAGGTGGGGGAGGAAGAGAGGGTTTTTTTGCATCTGGAATAGAATTTCCCTGTGTTGTAGGCATGTATGGGTGGCACAGATTTATTAATGAACCTTCTTTTCATGCATACCACCCGGTCCTTTATTTGCGATGGTACAGCATATACTGTAGATAAATACAGACACAACTAAATTTGGGTGAATCATTCCTCTTCATTAATATTCTAATCTAAAATACGATGGATTTGGATTCCTTCCTCAAATCCTCTTGTTTCAGTGGGGAAAACATTTTGTCAATGGTAACGTCTCATGTAGGCTAAATGGGGACCTGTGCATCAGCACTGTCGGACTAATTGAAAATATCCCAATCAGGGGCTATATAATGCTACAAATGCTATCGTCCCTAAATGTTTAATGTACTGTAGTAGGCCATACTGCGAGCACTGTATATGTGTATTATATTTTAGAAAGTGTAAACAATCATGAATTTGTCGTGTCTAGGCCAAACCAAATTAAAAGTGATGTCCTCAGTAACACCAATACTGCAAATGAAATGAGAATCTTGGGCAGGTGGTTTATTTCCATCAATAAGTATTCATCAAAATTCAAATGGACATCAAAGGCCTTGTTTACATGAGACATTTAATTTAGAATTAACTCAATTTAATTCTGAATAAAGATTAATTCTACTTTGAAAACGTCATGTAAACACTTCACAATTCAGAATCAAAAGAAAGTTCAATGTAAACTCGACGGAACTATTACATTCTGAATTATTCATTCTGAATTAAAAACATGTAAACGTGGTCATTGACTGTTGCAGCACATCAGTCGCCAAACCCTGACGTGGCTCCCAATACTTAAGGGACATTTGCCCTTTGTATATGAATTAGAATGAACAACATTAGTTCAGTAGAGCCAAGCACCAGCAAGTCGCAGCACTGTTTTGGAGAAAGGAGTGTAAAGAGAAAAAGTGGAAAAAGGTCACATTTTGTAGGCTAGCTTTTTTTTTTTGGCCAGACAGCATTTTCAATTATTTGTTTATTTCCGCTTTAAGTGTTTTCTTGCATTTTTAAATGTCTTTTGACACCAAGATAACTATTTAACATCAAATTGGCTACTGGCTAAATTAAACAGGATTAAAACTCAGATGCCTTTTTAGCCAACCTCATGCAATAACACAGAGAAGAACCACAGATGCAACCAAAGGTCATCTGCAGTCAAATGGTGGGAGATGGCAGAGCAGACACAATGCAGTCAAAGCAGCCTGGCCGTATGTGACAGCATACCCTGCACACGCACACACACACAGGCCCAGCACAATTATTTGAACAACACAACAAAATAATTCCCACATATAGCCTAAGCTTTATCTAATGTAGGCTAGTCTGTGTGGACAATGCATGTCTTCACAGTGTTACTAGGCCTGCTTTGCGAGCCTGTTGATGATTCTATAACAGCTTTTTGACGCAGACTTTATTTATCTCAAGTAAACCTTGAGATGAAGTAGATCTGTCTTTGCTATGATTTCATTAGGCTATTCATGCCTTGATTTCACTACAGTAGCCTATAGGGCCAAATCTTAGTCTATCAACCTAAACAGAATAACAAAGATAGGGATACCTCTCTGCATTAGGTGTTTGACAAGAATAGGAGACTACTGGGAATTAATCACAGTATGGATAAAACTTCAACGTGACTTTCTTCACGAGTCCAGACAGTTGATTTGGCTGGCAACCCGTGGCATCACCGGGTAACAGTCAAGTTCAATGTTTGAGGGTTATGAGCAAGAGATTCACGCCCAGCAATATCCCTTCAGCCAATCACCAAGAACTACACTCTACGGCACACCAATGACTGGCTGCGGGGCTGGGCCACACGTGCTGTTGCTAGGGTATAGCTTCCACCTTGTTACTATCACTAGCTAACCAATCATATGCGTATCAACATTCCATCAACAGAGCATTTGTGCTTTGTGATTGGCCGCGCTTACTGTAGGAATACCGCCCAGCTGTTTTAGCTGCATCCTTATTGGACTGTGTGACAGCCACTCTAGCTGTACATTTAAGTTATGTGCAGATGAAATTGCCTGAGAGTCAGATACACAACTCAACAACACTGGCGTAGATTTCGACTGAAAACAATTTTATTTTTTTTGTTTATTTTATAATTTACTTTAGGCTATTTGTATCGTGGTGTGTTCATAGGTCAACTCTGTTTTACACCTTGTCGCCCCAAACTCAACAGGATGGAACTTAATTCCCTTTTAGTTCTTCTGGAGGCTGCAGAATACTTGGAAAGAAGAGACAGAGGTAACTTGGGACTATTGATAAGTCACAGTTAATAGTGACCGGATTACATGGTAAAATTGTGAGAGTGGGAAAGGTAAATTGTAAAGATAAGCTTTACTGATAATCAAGTACACTAACAGTGCCGATATGATGTCATTTGGAAGCGGCTCTAGTATGATTACTGGTAGACAGTGTTGCGGTTGCCACATGAATGACATGTTATTTAGTCGGCGCGAGGCAAAATGTACTAGGACGTGTTTTTGCTTCGAGTTCCTATTTAGTATCCCAGTCATAAGTCAGGCCATCTCCGTGGTTTCGCTTTAACGAAAGAAACATGGCAGTCACAGTTTAGAGGATTATATTTGTTTCGTTAACAGTCAAGTTGCAGGCTACCCTGTATTAATTTTTAAATGTGGAATATGAAGTTGTCGTTTTTGCAAGTGTAGTCTGCTTGTCACTTCGTTGAAGTTCGTGTTTTGCTTTTTACGCCTGTGTTTATCATTTGACAGCTGCATCATGAAACTTGTGTCAATAAGTTAATTAGTAGTGTATTTTGATGAACAAAGTGTATAATTGTAATGCTCGTTCTGTTTATTTGTTAATAGAGGCAGAACATGGTTACGCGTCTGTTTTACCGTACGATAGCGACTTTTCCAGAAAGAAAACGAAAGCATCACCAATTTCAAGAAAAACTCAGAACAATAGGTAAATATAACACTGTTTTTTTCGGTTCGAAATAGAAGTTGTCTTCTCCAATCGTCTTGTTTATCCACTGCCATCCATACTCGCCATTTTTTTCTTGTGGGCTTGGCTCTGTGTTTTGGTCTCCTATAAACACTGCCACGCGTACATCACTTTCAGCTGCTCTCTTCATCTTTCCGACTGTCTTCTTCAGTTTTGCACTAACAGTAGGCCTAACCATTTCCGCACAGAATGAAAACAGCTAGCATGTATTCTATCTGTTAAACGTAGGCTACTCTTTATTTCTCGGCTCTTTCCCCCTGTCACACAAGTGAGATTGCTATATTAGAGTGAGCCCGGTTGCAGTTCACTCATTCGTAGTTTCACTGAAGAGATGTGCTCAGCCCCGCGTTTCTGTTTTTGACATTTGGTCTACAAAACTTCCATCAAATTCCCTCAGTAGAAATGTGTTCATTGAAGCGCAAAACACGTTTTTTTTTGTTTTGTTTGTTTGAGCTCCTGCTCTCATTTGTGTGAGTGGCATTCATACCACATTACTATGTAATATAATAGGCCTACTTAACAGGTGAACTTAAATAGGCCTAGAATAAACGCAGGCTACAATGGCCTACCGACCACAAAAAGTGTGCACCAATGCGGTTTCAAGTGTGAGCTAGAATATTTTCCTATTAAGCCTGATACCAGAAAGAAACTATAATTGAGATCTCTGTTATAGGGCAGAAAGTTAACACACACACACACACACACACACACACACACACACACACACACACACACACACACACACACACACACACACACACACACACACACACACACACAGGTGGGTGTGGCCTTACAAATACAGAAATGTCCACATAGCACTCATTCACATTCTCCATGCAGAAACAGGCCTCGTCAAAGCTTTGACCGCTCCACACATTTAGCATTTGCCCTGAATTCTTGGTCTATTACTGTGTGCATTCAGCAGTCAGAAGCAGTGAATGGTTTCCCATCCCCCTGTTCACACACACACACACACACACACACACACACACACACACACACACACACACACACACACACACACACACACACACACACACACACACACACACACACACACACACACACACACACACACACACGAGGAAATGGGAAGTCTGGGAAAGTTGGCATTGGTGTGGACCTTGAATTTTCTGTATATTAGTTGTTCAACCCCAACCCCAACCCCCACCCCTCTTGGACATGGTCTTCCTTTGGGCAGGTCTTTGTGTGTTTGGCGTTATGCTTGTTTTTGAGATCCAAGAGAGGGAAACCACTGATCTACTGCACCACACAAAAAGCACCCGTTTGCTGGGTTTGTTTTAGCTTCAGAAAGCACTGCCTACGTTATTTTCTCCACAACACATCTGCCCCTCAACATAACATCTGTGTTGTGTTGGCACGGTAAATAAACAGAAGTGAGTGAATTGCATCTCTCCGGCTTTGGTGTTTGATGTCACTTCAATTCACAGAGCTGAGCGCTGTCTATTTTTGCCCCGACAAACACCATTGTTTTCTTCGAATGGAAAATGTAGAATGACCTCGCCCGTCTCAGGCTGAGAGGTCATACTGGTTGTGTACTTTATATTATTATGCCGTGTGCACCTGAGAGTAGGCCTATGTGGTGGAAAGATGCTTTGGAAACGGGTACATGCATGACATATTTACTGGGTTAGTGATGGCTTAGTTCTATGCTCCAGTTGGGCAATGTGGCATGTAACTCCTGCCCAAGGACCTTAAGCTTCCCCATACGCTGCCCGGGAGAGCAAGTAAGGAGATGCAGGGCTTTTAAAAGGAGCTGCAATGGCCCAATGTCATTGATAGTTTATTACCATCTCGTTATTGTTATTGTAGGTTGCATGTTGGCCTACTTTTTTTATCATGATTCCACATGTACTTCCCACATACACTGTTTTATCTTTTTGTTGTGTATATGTTAGGGGATATATTGACTTGTGCTTGACAGCTCAGGAGCACATGTCATTACTCCTTCCTCTTCAGGGGTGCGTTTCCTGAAAGTGTAGTTGCTAGCCAGTTAGCAACTTGGGTAGTTGTCAATGGGAAATTGCATTGCATTGCAAACAACAAAGTAGCTAAACTAGTTAGCAACCATGGTTTCAAGAAATACACCCTTGTAACGCAAGGCTCAGCATGTGAATGTCTCAGTGCATCTCTATGCATCTGTCAACGAGTGCAAGAGCAGGCCAGCACCCAGTTGTTTCCTGGTGCCAATTTCTTCCTAAACCCAGCCTCGTGTCTATCCCTCATTTGCAAGTGTTTGAATAGCCTATGTCTCCCTCCCTTGTGCCTCATTCCCACAGAAGCAAGGCTGTAGACAGGCCCCGCAGTGTGCAGGGAGGGACTGTAGTCTGGGGACCGCACCATGAATGTGCTGCTCCACAGGGGTATGTAGACCAGATGCCTGCACTGATAGGGAAGTGGGGAAATGGGTGCAGTCCATCCCCATGCTACTATGTGCAACCTATGAAGATGTTTGTTTACTGACATGCTTCTCTTACTGTCTGTCTGTCTGTCTGTCTCTGCTTCTCTCTTTCTCTTTCTCTCTCTCTCTCTCTCTCTCTCTCTCTCTCTCTCTCTCTCTCTCTCTCTCTCTCTCTCTCTCTCGCTCTCTCTCTCACACACACACACACACACACACACACACACACACACACACACACACACACACACACAAAAACAGGCAGACTCCTTGGAGTGAACTGAGGCAGGTTGTGTCATAGACAGCCTATAGTCCTGATTTGTATGACCCGCATTTACCGCATTCTAGCAGCGATTTTGTGAACGGGATGTTTGTTTAGAGAGAACGTGTAAGTAACCCGGTCTGGGTCGCAGCATAGATAGCATTCTAGCCTGAAATAGCCTGTGAGCTGTGGTATGCAACAGTGTCTCGGCTGCTCAGCCTGTTTGTGTATGGTTCCTGGAGTCACACACTGTGTGTATCTCAAACAGACTCCCTCCCCGGGCCCTCTGTCCTCTGTAAAGACCTGATAGACTGACAGACAGACAACACACACACACACACACACACACACACCAAGGCGAGGGGATGTTGTTGTGTACGACAGGATTGAGAGCAGGATGCTAAAAGTGTTCTGAAGAGAAATGTGCAGGCCAAAGCAAAAGGAAAGGTTTACCAAGGGGCCTTACAAGCTTACAGAATAGCCATTTAGGCAATGTATGGACATTTTCTTTGCATTGTGGTGTGGCATTGCAAGAAGGCCTTATGTGCTTTAGGAGCAACAATGAAGTGATTTTGTAATCAATATAGGATGATTTCCTTGCTTTTAAGAAGTCTTATTGGCGATGCCTTTCAGGCTTACCTTTGCTGCCTGTTTAAATCATGTTAGCTTGTTCATAACGGTATTACCAGAGATTCCAGGAGTATATTATCCAGTCTCTCTGGTATTACTGTCGCTTCTTGGTGGTTTCCGTCATTACTCTCCATATGATGCAGCCAATATGGTGTGCCATGATAAGGGTCTGACTGCTGAGAGCCTTTTCCCTGCTCCAAGAGCTGAGCGTGCATACGGTTCCCTGTCAAGGGCATCACTCCCCACACCACCCCCCACCATAAACCCACCCTTCAAACTCTGTTTGCTCATTGTTGGCCTGGTCTGTTGCTGCTCCTGGGTCCAACACGGGGATAGGGGAGAAGCCAAGAGCCAAACATCTGGTTCTCATATTAAGACTCCTGTAACCTAGTTTCTATTTTTCGGGCAATCACAGTCTGTAGTGTACCATAACGTACGTCGCTCTCGCTCGGTTCCTTATTCCACCTGTCTCTGCTCGTAACCCCAAGTGACCTTTCGCTTAAGTAATCATCATCTGCTAACCCTCCTTCATTCCTCCATTCAACCTTCATGCTTCATGCTGCCCGTTCAAACTTAAATGACTGTGAGGTGTACAGTGTGGCGTAAGGCATTTATTAAGTCTTTTCATTTGTTTTACTTTTCAGGTCGTCACACAATGAACTGGAGAAACATAGGTAAGGTTGTTACCTTGATCTATCTGATTATCTGCCCCCCCCATTTCCCCTCTTGTGTCCTTGTTTGCTGTGATGTCTACATCTCTCCCCAGTGTTTCAGTGCAAATGCACCAGCTGTGCAGCTACTTCAGACATATGTTAGGGCACCCATGTGTGTGTGTGTGTGTGTGTGTGTGTGTGTGTGTGTGTGTGTGTGTGTGTGTGTGTGTGTGTGTGTGTGTGTGTGTGTGTGTGTGTGTGTCCCTCCCCGCAGCCGCCTGCTTGTAGAAGGGGATTGCTTCAGTAATCAGATTGTCAAAGATGGCCTTGACCTTCTTGTTAGAGTTCCATCATTTGTGTTTCCCATCTCTGCACCCTAGCTCTCAGTTGTTGGGTGGGTGAGCAGTGGAATAGTACTCAGTCAGCAGCACTCTGATCATCTGTTGCAGTTTGCAGTGAGTGACAGGGGGTTGGGTATATCCGTGCTCGCGTGCTAAGTCTCCTGTCTGACAGGCCTCAGAGTGCAGCCACCCTCCCTCTCTCCACACCCATCTCAGAGTGCCTCACTGCATCTTTGCTCTGTTTCCAAACTACACAAACGCACAGGCTTGCAGCTTAGCCCTCTGGGAGATGCCACTCCAGCCACTAGCCAACACCTTTATTAGTAATCAGCCAGTAGTTTTCCTGCATTGCCAGGCAGGGGCCTATAGTTCAGGTGTAAACCAGGTGAAGTTAAGAGGTAAATCATTTAATAGAAGAGCACGGAGTCCTCATTCTTTTATGAAAATGAGGACTTCAGGCTCTACTTTTAGATGATTTACCTCCTAACTTAGCCTGGTTTACTCGTATAAGTATAGGCCCCAGAGGTTGAATAGCTGCAGAGACCTTGCTGAGCAAATAACCAGGGACTGTCCTCACAGCATGTGCGCTCACACTCAGAGCAAATGTCCTAATAAGCCCAATATGAGCTGCTGATGATGCAGCTCTACATGTACAAGCGATGACACAACACCCGTGTGATTGATCTCGTGCTTTGTTTGCAGTGTGTGTGTATGTGTGTTTAGTCACGAGCGCTGTGTTTGGGAGGAGTGTGAGGTGTGTTTGACGTGTGTGTGTTTGTGTATGTGTGTTTTTGTCTAGTTGCGTGAGATGCTGTCACTCGTGCTTTGGCCTGGGAATTTCTCGGTCACATGCCGGCGAGTGAGTAATTGACGTCTGAGGAGGGCAAGTCTCAGACATGTAAAGGCATATCCTCACTTGGCCCCTGTCAAGGCCTGAAGGCTGACTGAAACCGCCCGTGTTTCCTCAGCTCTTGACAGACGTTGCATTTCGGCCTACGTGAACATACTGTATGCATGCAACACAGACACACCATTGCAAATGACAGTGATGAGCCGTGACAATACCCGAGGTGTGGCTGCTGGTAAAAACCCTGGCTTCCACAATCACATGACTCACATCCCCTATTGCGTGCTAATGCCACCAGTAATTTCCCCACAGGTTTAGCACACGACATAAAATGTACTGAAGACATGGGCTTAACTGACTGTTAATTTTAACACATCCACCTACTGTATGAATAGGACACAGGATTTTGACAGTTTACTGAGCTATGACACAAACTGTTACAGAACCGTCTCTGACATTGTCAAATGTGTGAAAAGCAGTTAGTGAGAATTACTCTTTTACCCTGTGTTGCTAGGCTGACGCAAGAACTAGTCAAGTAGACGTCACCTACCACGTCTCTCTCTCGCTCGCTCTCTCTCTCTCTCTCTCTCTCTCTCTCTCTCTCTCTCTCTCTCTCTCTCTCTCTCTCTCTCTCTCTCTCTATCTCTATCTCTCTCTCTCTATCTCTCTCTATCTCTCTCTCACGTCCTTCCATTGAAATGCTGACTAACTGTTGCCCTGCCCAGGTAGCCGGATATGAAGTCATTTTAATTCTAGATTGATCTCATCTTCTAGTTTTACCTGCGGTTGTGTGATGCTTGGCCTGTCCCTATAAGCTTAGTTTTTCTCTCCTGATGTTCTTTCATCCTCTGAAAACAAGAGGTCTGGTGTTCGATGGTTGTTCCAGCATGTGGGCTCAAATGAACCCAAACCAAATTTGTAATGGCTATCTCTTTAATATGTTACTTAAGTCTCTCTGTAATGTCATAGCAATGTTGTTATGATGTAGTTGAGTCTTTTGAGTGAACAGGCCTGCCAGCGACCCCGTCTGCACTAAGAGGCTATGCTGTGTTTTTTAGTGTAAAGATTTTGGTGCAACTTTCAGGTAGTGACATCTTCCTGTAATAGTTTAAGTGTGGACAACATGGGTTGATTTGTTGATGCCCATATTTTGTCTCTGTGTTGTGCAATATGAAAGAGACATTAGTCAGGCCAATGGTTTGTAACCTGTGATCGAGCCTGTTGCTCTGTGAGTGTCCCACCAATGCTGATTGATCTCCTTGGATTGCAGGTTTGTTCAGGCGGTGGTCTTTAGACAAGGCAGCAGGGATCCCCTGACCAGTTTATGACACAGGCATGTTCCCATGCAATTAGACTTGATCTAGCTCTATACATAGAAGGGTTTTAGAATCACTCTTTGTCGCTTTGCATCTGTCTGCTAGTGTCTTTCTCTCTCGCTCACCCTTCCATACGCATTCACTCTGGCTCTGTCTTTCTCACACCCAATGCTGAGAAACCATTCTTATTTTAGTCCACTCTGACTCACTCGCTGTTTGATTGGACACATGCTTAGAAAGGCAAGGCTTAGTCCAGATGACCAAGCTGCTGAATTATTTTGTAAAGTCTATGTGGATTCATGGTGCTGTGTGTTTGTGTTTACCATTGACCACAGAATGGTGTGGGTGTGTATCACACATACGTCAACCTGCTCAGCTTGGATTGGTTTGAGTTTTGCCACTTTCATTCCTCCCTTGCCCCAATATATGCATGTCAGTTTCTGAAACTGTGTGTTTCTGCCTTTATGCTTGTCTTTCAGTCTGCATTCTAAAACAACTGTGTGTTGTGCAGAGTGTAGGTTGGCTGTCACATGCACGTGTGTCAGTGGAGGTCATGTGTGTATATTACCTGTTGCTGCTTATTCAGATATTTACACTGAGAACCCATTCATGTTACCATGTCACATTTCATGACAAATGTGTTTTTGTTCTCATTGCCCTCCCCTAACCCACTCCCTGTTCCTCTTACTTGAGCTCTACTATATTTATTGCACTGGCATGATTGAGAAAGTTGAGAATGAGGGCACTAAAATCTCTCTTTCTCTCTCTCTCTCATATCATAATGCAACATGCATAGTGTGACGCATATTGTAAGGGCAGTGTGTAACTCTTTTGGTCCAATTTTTCCCATTTGGCCCATGGCAAATATGCAGGAATGGCTGCCATAAACTTGTCTGTGATTTGGTTCGTTTCAACCGCTTGTGAGCCTGTTTCCTCTGGCCTTTCTTTAAGTGGAACTTGTAGCGAGAAAGAGGTAGAATTAGAGCCAATATGTCAGTTCACCTTTCCCCAAAAAAACTCTATGGTAACAGGGTCTATTTTTTCTTCTCCATAGACCACATCTGTTTTTCCCTTTTCTGTTTTTTCCCTCCTCCTCTCGTTTTGCCTTCTTTGTCTGGTGCTGGCTGCAGAGACCTTCGCCTGCTTGGCCGCGCTGCTGAGTCAGCAGGAACCTGAGGACAGCATGGGGGAGGGAGAGATTGAAAGGAGAAGGAGAAGGAGAAGGAGAAGGAGGGGGAAAAGCCCATATAACAGGGAGCGAGCTCCTCGGCTCTGGAATCAGGCCTGGAGGTCGACAGGAGCCTTGTCCTCTTCTCTATTCTCTCTCTCTTCTCTCTCATTTTTGTACCCCCATCCCCCCTCCCTGAGTCCAAGAGCTCTGTGCTCTTTTGCTCTGTGTGGTGTGGAGAAGCAGCATGGTGTCCCTGGCTTGTATATCTACACTTTTAAACTACAGAGGAAGTTAACTCGTACAAAGAAAGTAGTCTTTACTGTCTCTTCATCCTCTGTTGTATAGAGGGGCAGCAAGGCAAGGAGGGCTTGGGGGAGCATTAAAGACATGGTTTGTTGAGGACTTTGCAATATTTCTGCATCACTCAGCCACATCTGCTCCGTGGCAGAGGTCAACCACCTTGAGAATCCAGGTGTGGAGGTCTCAGCCCATCTGTTGAACCCTCTGCCAAAAAAATTACTGTGTTCTCACAATGACCCCTATTTGTGAATCACCCGTGTGACCCTCCTTCGCCACGTCTGCTGAAAGGCCGGCCGCACCCTTGCTGGTTCATCTCCTTCCTATGATGCTGTGGCAACAGCAGTTTTTTAGACGAGCAGACCACAGACTAAAAGTGCCATGTCAAGGCTTCATTGTGTGTGTGTGCAAGCGTGCGTATTTGTGAGTGTTTGTGTGTGATTGTGTGTGTGTGTGACGTGAGAATGGGAGTGCACTGTACGTGCATGGAGGCATGTGAGACATTTGTTTATTTGTAGGAGAAACCAAATAGTGAAGACCAAATAGAGAGAACATGTGTGTGTGTGTGTGCGCGCGCGTGTGTGTGTGCGCACGCGTGTGTGTGTGTGTATGTGTGTGTGTGTGTGTGTGTGCGTGCGTGCGTGCGTGTGTGTGTGTGTGTGTGTGTGTGTGTAGAGGTCAGGTCAGTGTGGACAGTGTAGTAACTCCAAGTCTGGTGACCATCCAGAAAGGTCAAAGAGCAGGTCAAGAGGAGGTGTGGAATTTGTCTTCTTACTGCTTTCTGATGCAAGCTCTTCAGTCTGTCCTACATGGTTTTCAGTATTCTGAGGAAAAGTAGAACAAAATTGAACGGTGACACAAAATGAGTGTGAAAGACAGATAGGGATTTTAACTGGGGTCCCGATGGGCTAAGATTTGTTAAATGGCTATTAAAGGGACAGTTTGGTCAATGTCAACATGCAGTTGTAATGCTCACACTACCCTGGACTTGTCCGTGCCTGAGATTTTTTCTTCTTCTTCTTCAGCCGTTTCCGAGATCCTGGTCATTGTAATGGGGGCAGCTCAAAAAAACATTTTCATTTATTCCCAAAAACATCCAAAATGTTATAAAACATCAGCAGACAACTAGCAAACAACAGTATCTTTTGGGAAAATATTTGGAGTTGGCCTATGTTTCATTTTTAAAAAATGTAAACAAACGCTGCCCCCTTTAGAATTGCTCATATCTCGGAAAGGGCCGAGGCGAAAAATGTGGTATCACCAGGTACTGACAAGTCAAGGGTAGCGTGAGCAATACAACTGCATGTTGAAATTGACCAAACTGTCCCTTTAAGTACAGGAGAAAAAAAAATCAATATCACTATTATTTCAGGCAATATTGATATCACAATATTTTTAGACAATATTTCTTTTAAAGACAAATTATTTGTGCTAATCAATTCACAATCCTCCCTCTCTTCAGCTGTGTGAGTGGAGGGCCAGAGAAACACACAGTGGTGTTTTGCATGAGTGTTGTGGGTAGCAAGTCTTCTTTGTGCTCGCAGTGGCTCAGGTGGAGGGGGATGCTTTGCGCTTTAGTATAGCCTACCTTTAGGCAGTATAGACAAATGACAAAAATATTATTTCAAATCGATATTAAGAAATTTGATATTGTTTGACAGCAATATTGATATTAATATGATATATTGCACAGCCCTATAGTACACCCCAAGAAAACTGTAAATGTAAACAGTCAGGAGGATCAATTGATGTATAACCGTGTGTCTACAAACGGCTGTGGCTATGTTGGTGTACATCTGTATTGTGTGAATTTGTCAAACCACATTCCTTTGAAGGCAGCTCTCACACGCAGAAAGGCAATGTATGTGTGCATGTTTTGTGGTGGTAAGAACTAACTGTGTGTATGTGTTCATGCTTACTCACCACCACATTCGCATTTAGATTCTCAAAGCATAAAAGCCTTGCCTTGCAACTAAGCTGCCATCGTCAGTGTTCTCACCGCTTTTTCCCCTTTTAATGGGCGTATGGCAGCCGATGCCGCACCTCATAAAAATGTCAGTTTAGCCTACATTTTAACAAGTCATGAAATTATGCCACTGAAGCACACAATGAGGGGCGCGGGGAGGCAGGGATTCAGGTGAATGAGAAAGTGGCGTGCTGAGGGTGAAAGGGTGCACACAGGGCTGCAAGGCAACAGGGGGTTGCTGCTTGGAATAGAAATGTGGCTGATCTGAGCATTACAGTTCCAAATTCAGGTCACTCACATACACACACATATGTATGCTGGAATGTGCTGTTGTGTAACTAGAGGAGGGAAGGCTATGGGGGTCAGGCGCAGGGCCCTGACTGCTTTTCTGGGCCCAGGACTAAGTAAGCTGAAAGGGCCCCCTATCCAATACATACAATGTAATGGGGACCCAATTCTGCCCCCCCTATCTCCCTGGACCTGGGACAACATACCCCTTTGTCCCCCCGGTCGGCGGGCCTGGTCAGGCGTACCGTAGTAGACTGTGGAAAAGGAAAGCATGCAATGTAGTCCTCCCAGCCTCTGCTCCAATCTCAGAAGAGAGAGTTCAGAAGAGTCAGAGACCAAGGATTACTGTAACATCCAGTACCCATCCTAGTAGTATCCTCACCCCTTAACTAGCAAGAGAATCTCATGCAGAACGGATAGTCATTGCAGCCTGATCACGGGTTGTGCTGTTCTACACTGGCACTCACAGTTGCTAAGCTAGTGGCTTGCCCTTGTAAGGTAGGGTCCATGAGCTGTGGACCTCTTTTTTTCTCTCTGCTCCATGTGCCCGAGCAGGGCACACATAGATAGACAGAGTGTGGAAGAGAGAGAGATTGACAAGATTGATAGACAGAGACAGAAAGTGAGAGAATGAGAGAGAGAGAGAGAGAGAGAGAGAGAGAGAGAGAGAGAGAGAGAGAGAGAGAGAGAGAGAGATCCCAGACTGTGTGGAAGGTCAGACAGTGAGGTGAGTGACCATGCACTGCAGACTGGCTCGGGTCCTATGCGGTGACAGTGTCATGGCACGGCTGGCTCTCAGGTTACAGCCTCTCTCTGGATCCACTGCTGTTAAATCATTTACAGAACGTTGCAGTCTCTAGACACCCTGTTTATTAAACACAGACAGATTTTTTTGCACAGACTTGACATAAAAATGATCAGGGGCAGTCTCTAGACACCCTTTTCTGCCTCTCTCGCAGCACAGGTGGTTTTGCTTAGCCCACTTTTGTTTTTCTTTTTGGCCTCCCTCATGTCTAATGCTGTGATTGAATGATGTATGCCTGTAAAGTGTTAAGCAGCAAGTTTTAGAACAGTTTTACAGGGAATGGTGGAAGAGGGTCTCAATACAAAGTCAATTACTTCCGCCGCCGGAATCGTAATGGCTTGGTCTATTTGTGCATTTAAGTCGCAAGTTGTCGAACAGTTTTACAGAGAATGCCGGAAGAGGGAGCAAAGTATTTTAAATAGGGCAGTAGTTTTGTGGGGTATGGGGGAAGGGCTTGGTATGGATGTGATAACGGGAGATGGGGAAGTAGTACAGAGCCATTCATTTCAGAGAGACAGATGCAGGCCAGGGCACAGAGTGCAGCCTACAAGCCTCGTCTCCTCCACGTCAAGTCACACATCTGTTTCTGTCGGCGGAGACGGCTGTAATCTGACATGCCTTTTGGTACCTCTGGGGTTTGTTTCTGTTTTGGAAAAAGGGATGAAGGGGGAAAAAAAGACAAATGGAACTCATTGACATGCCCTCCAGCGCTTGGTGGAAATGCCAGTTTCACCAACACCCCGCTCCCCCTCCATCTTTGCCCGTCCATCCATCTACCCACTTCCAGCAGGGGATAAAGTTTTTGGCGGATCATCAGCATCAGGCGAATACAGATGGTCAGAATGGGTTGGATTGATATGGCAGGCTGTTTAAATTCTAGTCACTCTCTTACGTATTCTTTTGTGTATGTTTTGAGTGTTGATGATAGTTTCCGTTCCTGCACATGCGTGCACGCACACACACAAACACACACACACACACACACACACACACACACACACACACACACACACACACACACACACACACACACACACACACACACACACACACACACACACACACACACACACACACACAATGTTCCATGGGGGGAGGGGTGTGTGGTTACAGAACACAAACAGTGCGTTCCTAGACGGCGGATGACATGCCTTATCTGAAAAGAGATCTTTCTTCTTGGCTTCTCCGCCCCCCCTTGGCTCCATTTTCTGTCTGCTGTTTGTCTCCCTGATGAGAATATGAGAATGACACATCACAACAGCCCTCCCTCTCCCCTCTCCACATCTACCTAAATAGAAGCATGTGTATGGGCAGACTGTGTGCGTGCGTGCGTGCGTGCGTGCGTGCGTGCGTGCGTGCGTGCGTGCGTGCGTGCGTGTGTGTGTGTGTGTGTGTGTGTGTGTGTGTGTGGGTGTATGTGTGTGTGTGCGTGTGTGTGCTGTGTATGTGTGTGCCAAGCTGACTGAAAGTCCCTACAAAAGAATGTGTGCATGGTACTGGTGCCTCTGTCCCGGTCCCTTTCTCCTCGTGCTACAAGTGATGAAAGCCTCTTGATTGGCTCTAAACACATGCATTCTTTTATACACATAGGTAAACAGACATGTTCCTGAGTGTGCACACGCACGACACATGGACATGCACGTGCACGCATGTGCGCGCACGCACACACACACACACACACACACACACACACACACACACACACACACACACACACACACACACACACACACACACACACACACACACAAACACAAAGATGATCCAAATCTGATGGTGAAGCCTATTCCCTACAGCTAAATGTAGGGGTTCGCTTTTGACCTCCTTTGCTGAGCAGCATAAGTAGGTCTAGGCTATACGATGTAACTAGTGTAAGGGATTCCTCCAAAGAGTGGCGCTTGGCCAATTGTAGCATCACCCTCCCCTCACTATGTGCTCTTGGTTTCCTTCCGTCACTCTCTGTCCTGTTCTGTCCTGGGTTGGAGGTAGTGTTCCCCCCCTAGGGAAAGAAACATTGTTTTGCATGTCACAGAGATGGCGTGTGAACAGTGCCTGTGTGTGTGTGTGTGTGTGTGTGTGTGTGTGTGTGTGTGTGTGTGTGTGTGTGTGTGTGTGTGTGTGTGTGTGTGTGTGTGTGTGTGTGTGTGTGTGTGTGCGTGCGTGCGTGCATGCGTGCGCGTGTCTGTGTGTCTATTTATGTGTGTAAGGCAGAGAGACAGAGACAGAGACAGATAGGAGTGTGGGGGGAGTCCCGAAAAGAAAGCAGTGCAAGGCATTCAGAGTGGCTCAAGCAGTATGGATCAGCGCCACATCTTCTCCTCTCGTTTTTGATCCCTAAGATCTACTGGCCTCCATGGCCCACGTCTCTGTTGTAGCCAGGGCTCTAAATTAACACCTGCCAACCAGCCAAATGCTGTTCAAGATTCAGTTTGGCTGGTAGAAGATAGAACTTACTAGTAGCCACTGTGACCCATTAGTGAGTGTGTGTTTGGCTAGTCAGATTAACATCTACCATTTTGGCTGGTGATGAAAAAGTGAATTGTAGTAAAGCTGGTTGTAGTAAAGCCACTTGGTGCTGCATGTGTATAGGAGAGAAAAGGACAGAGAGGAGAGGAGAGGAGAGGAGCTGAGCACATGCAGAGCAGCCAGTTTCCAAGCCCGGTGATCAGGTGGCCACTTCCTGGTGGATGTGGGGTGTTGTGGTGGACAGACAGCTTTTACTGCCCTGTTAGCGGCCGTTACAGCCCATCAGGGCCCTGTAGCCCCGGCTATTATGGGCCCAGAGCATGGCCAGGGCACACACTTACTTACTTACAGGCCTTTATAGGCCCAGCGCTCCTCATTACAACCCAAATATCACCACCTTCACACCATCCATCCCCCCTGACATGCAGCATCCAACCATCCCGGCAAGTCGCTCAGAAACATCTTTACCTAGTTGTACAATTAGCAAGCTAGCTGTTGTTGTGCCGATGTAACAGTACACTGATCCCCATAGCTTCCCTCACTCTTGCCATTTGAGATCGCTGGCTAGTCAGTGAATGAACTTGTAACATGTAAACTTGTAAAATCTTGTTACTCATAAAATTGTATAAAATTAGTATGTAAGTGAACGGGTTAATGAGTCAATGGGTTGATGAGAAGATGCCTATAGGATGACCTTCTCTGTGGGAGCATAATGCAGAACTGATGCTTTAGTTTCCTATGTATGATGAATTCAGGTAAATTTGGCCACTTTTTTTGCATATAAGCGGATGGCCCAAAGTGGCCCAATTGACCTGAAATCCCCCTACATTAGGCTATGAGCCTTGGGCTGCATGTCTACCAAACAAGCTGGTGGACAGAGTAGTAGGGGAGCATGAGCAGCATGTCAGTCCAAGGCCTGTGCGCTGGCTGGGCTGTTTAAGTGATCTGATAAACATTGCGTGCACTGGCTCTGCTGTCGGCAATAACAAGCAGAATGTGAGCGGAGAGGGAAGGGGAGGGGGGGGAAACACTGAGTGCGTCACGGTGGGAGCCAGCACGTGACATGGCCTCCTTGTTACTGGCCCTGCCTTAGCACAGCACAGCACAGCACAGGGCTACCTACACACTCACAAAAACAGAAAGTGGGACACAAATACAGGAAGTCATAGAGCGAGAACTGAAGAGAAAGGAAGCACAAAAGAAGAGAGCTGTATTGGCAGAGCAGAATAGAGATCACATGTGTTTGCTGAGCACTACTGTTGTGCACTGTTGTGCACTATTGCATGTATGAAGTTTCAAAGGAGAAATAGAGTTGTGAGAAACTGAATGAAACATCAATTGTAGTTATATTTTTATCATTGTTATTAAATTGCACCATCACCGACTCTAATCGACAGACTTGAGAATAGGTTTGTCTTAAAATAAGAGTCGATCTTCATTTAGAGCATGTTCACTTTACAGTTAATGGTTCATTTTGGATCATTACATTGTTTGTCAGCTACTTTGCAATATTGCCGTGGCAATAAGTGTTTGTTTCATGGCAAGCCATATTCAAAATGGATTTGTAAATAGGATGTAGATAACGGCATGATCAAAAGGCTAAATCAAAGACTTGAAAACAGCGGGCGTCTTTCAGCAGAGCAACACAGTAAACACACAGACTGAAAAAAAATAGACCCCGAGAAAATGAAAAGCATAACTGCCATGTTCCTATTTCTGCCAGCGCTTTCCGCTGCAGGGACCACACCCCATTCCTGTTCCCCTCTGAACTGGGGCTTAAACACTCCCAGCCTTCACTGGTGTGTGTGTGTGTGTGTGTGTGTGTGTGTGTGTGTGTGTGTGTGTGTGTGTGCGTGTGCGTGTGCGTGTGTGTGTGTGTGTGTGTGTGTGCGTGCGTGTGTGCTTGAGAGAGAGAGAGAGAGAGAGAGAGAGAGAGAGAGAGAGAGAGAGAGAGAGAGAGAGAGAGAGAGAGAGAGTTGTCCAGGTGGCAGGTGGGAGTGGGTCCTAGCCTGTCTGGTAAATAAACAGTAGTAAAAGCGTGGGTGCTGGGGTTGGTTTGGGGATTTGGTCTGGGGGTATACGATGGCGCAGGGGGGTACGTCCTGTTTTTCCTGGAGAGGTGTGAGGGAAGAGAAGCGAGGAGAGGAGGGCCGGCGTAGTGGAGGCCAGGGGGGCTGGCTGTTGGCTCGGGTTACCCCCTCGGATGATGTGAGCGAGCGAGCGTGTGGAGCCCGGCCCGCTGCAGCTGAGCACACTCGCCTGCTGCACTCAATGGCCCCTTTTTTCCAGGGCAGGGATGAACGTTTTCACCAGCGCTCTTTCGCTACCCCCCTCTCTCTTCCATGGCCAGAGCCCCCCTCCTTCCCTTCCCTGCCCTCCCCACCTCCAGGCCGAGCTCCCTTTCCTGACTGCTTCCCTTGGTGCTGCTCCAGCTGCTTGATGTGGTGGGAGCAGGCAGGTTGGAGGCGCGGCGCGGTGTGGCGCGGGCCCCCACCCTACTCCCATCTGAACACTCCTGTTCTCCAGCAAGACAAGTACTCACTGGTGCCAGCAGGTTGGAGGGAGATGGCAGGAGCAAAAGGGAGGTTTGGTGGTGGTGGTATCAGGGGTTGGGCGTCTGCCCCAGGGGAAGAGGGAGTGAAAGCAAGCGGGAAGACTTTCACACACTCCTGAAGCAAAGGCCCGTCTGTCTGTCTCTCTGCACCTGCAACAGGGCCCAGACCACAGAGATTTTATTCTGGTGCCTTTTCTCTTTTCGCTCCCCCTCCTCCCTGCCTGCCCTAGCATATTTAGAGAGCTGTGTTTTTGTGTGTGAGACTGTGTACTCATGGAAGTCTGTTTTCTGTTGGGAGGTGAATGGGTCGAGGTAGGGTAAATGGAACGTCGGAGAGGGAAAGCAAAGTACTCTCTTGGATGGTCAACAACACAAAAGCCCACATCAGCAAGGCATGTGGCCGCCTCCTTACTCTCTGTGTGGAAGAGGAGAGGAGAGTTAAGTATGTTGGTTTGTGTGTGTGTCTTTAGGAACCAAATAAATTAAGAATCTACACAATATACAAGTTCTCAGTGGAAGGGGAGTCAACGCAGGACCCCAAGGCATCAGAGGGTCTTCTATCTACAGTATTTCTTGTGAAATATCAGCCTCATATATAGTCCAGTGGGGGAGGACATTTTTCATTACATTACATCATGAATACCTGCTGGAGAATGAAGGTGGGTGTTTGCAGATGACACTGCTAGCACATTGGCCAGCAAGTCAACTCTGAGATTATTATACCAACTGAACTGTGTAAGCCACATTTTTTTTTCAAGCAAAAGGCCTGTGAATAAGAAGTACAGTGAAAAGTACCAACAAAGCGGTGTCAACAAAGTGCCAACAAAGTGGTGTGATAGGCCATTTGCTATGTTGGGTGGGCCTCAATGGCGTAGCAGCGCTGGCTGGCTGGGGTTACCCAGGGGAATGCTCTCGGCCAGACCCACAGCTTCCCTTGCAGAGGCACACATCAGGGGCTGTGGAATAGAAGCGGCACCACCTCTTAAAATATTGAGGTCAGTGTGTCAGGCAAGTGTGCGTCTCTCTCTCTCTCTCTCTCTCTCTCTCTCTCTCTCTCTCTCTCTCTCTCTCTCTCTCTCTCTGTTTGCGTGTGCAGTGTGCAGTGCGTGTATGTGGAATATCTAGGCTGACTTGCAGGACCGTCCTGTATTTAAGTACAGTTATAGCTATGGTGCGGTGGCAGGGAGCATACAGTAGATTGCTGTAGGCTATGAGGTTGGAGTAGGCCAAGGATGGTTGCAAACTTTTCCTGTGCCTTCTCACTGTGTGTGTGTGTGCGTGTGCGTGTGCGTGTGCGTGTGCGTGTGTGTGTGTGTGTGTGTGTGTCTTCCCTTCCCGTGAGGGCCTGTCACTGTAGTAACAGAATGGTGGCCCCTTGGCTATGTACAGTTGCATAATATTGCTGAAAGAGCAACATACTGCCTGCCGCACAGTTTTACAATTGACTTGTGCATGTGAGCACTTGAATATGTGTGCAACGTTCAGCAATCCTGGAAGAGTGTCAGACCCTGATGATACCAAAGAGGCTACAGGACTTTCAGAAATGTGTAGACTTAGTCTGGTGGACTGTCAGTGCAAATAGAGATGGTAGACGATGTCAATGAAAAGTAGTAGTAGCGGCACCTGTGTGAATTTGCATTGCAAATCTGAAAAGTGTTTTTTTTGTCTATGTAGTTAGAGTGGCTGTAGTGAGGTGAATGGTTCAAGAAATGTTCTGAAACCCTACACCAGCAATAAGCACATTAGTGCTTCCCAGAAATTCAATATTATGGTATGCATGTATTTATTTTAAGGCTAAATGACGTTATGTTTCTTGTCATCATTAATGCCCCTGCATTCATTTCTTTTTGGTAAAGCCTTTAAGCCTTTTATGACTAGACAGGCACCATGCTTGTGTTGCTTTTCATTGTATGATGTTATATATATACAGTATACTGTAGGCCTACAGTATATTGACCATCCTCCTTCTGTTCTCTGTGTCCATCCAGACGTGCCAAACTACGGCTGTACCTCGAGCAGCTGAAGCAGCTTGTGCCTTTGGGTCCAGACAGCTCCAGACACACCACACTGAGCCTGCTCAAGCGGGCCAAGATGCACATCAAGGTACTGGACCCATCTCTGATACATACATGTACATCTGGCACTGTCTCCATTTTGTGATAAAGAGCCAGTGGACTGGGTGTCAATGAGTTGCTTGTTCAATGAGTTGCTTGTTTGAAAGCAGCAGTTTATTTTGATTTTCTTTTATTTATTCCTCCTTTATTTTACATGGGTAGTCCCATTGAGGCGGTTGCCTCTTTTCCACATATTCACAGTTGAATGCTCTGGACTGTGGAACAGGCAAATACACAGCAGTTGCCTCCCAAGCAGCAGTTAGGAGCGGACAGGAAGTAGTTCACTCTTAGGAAACGTGTGTGTATGTGTGCGCGTGTTTGTCTGTGTGTATGTGCCTGTGTCTGTGTGTGTGTGCGTGTGTGAGATGGTGCAATTTCTCCATGCTGCTGAGTAGATGCATGCTTGCTCACAGCCAGAGCACATTTAAATCATCCCTTTCCGTTCCACAAACAGGGTGACGCACACAAGGAAAAATAGCAAATGAGGGTACTAAAAATAGAAAGGCAGGCAAAGAAGGGCATTGCCTCAGACAAAAAGGTTTTAACACCAACATTGCCAGAACAATTGTTCACACACAAGTACAGGTTATGCCCTGAGACCCTTGACTGTCAGGCTACATGAGAGGGCAGAGGTTCGGGCATCCCAGATACTGTTCACATCAGCAGGCGGACATACCTCGTCATGCACACGCCATGAGAGAAGTGCTGAGTGAGAGTGTGGTCGCAGACGCGCCATCACTGGGCCGCTCTGTTCAGCCTGCTTCCTGTTTATGACTCTTGCTTGGCCTACTGAGAACTAACTCTTGGTTTCAGGTTTACTTGCATGCTTGTCTGAGGCTGATGTACACTATGCAGTCCTTCTGTGCAAGCCAGCACAAATTGTCAGATCATATAGATATAGGAATGAGGAGAGCCGAAATGGCATGCCGCTGTGGCATGGGGAAGTAGAAGTAATGACGTGTGTGCGTGTGTGTGTGTGTGTGTGTGTGTGTGTGTGTGTGTGTGTGTGTGTGTGTGTGTGTGTGCGTGTACCTCTGCAGAAGCTGGAGGAGCAGGACAAGAAGGCCTTGAATGTGAAGGAGCAGCTGCAGAGAGAGCATCGCTACCTCAAGAGGCGTCTGGAGCAGCTATCTGTGCAGGGCGTAGAGCGCACCCGGACCGACAGCATGGGCTCCACCATCTCTACTGACTCAGAGCAAGGTGAGGAGGAGCTCTCTGTGTCTTGCCCCTGATGCCAGAGGTCAGAGGAGCATGGTCAGGCTGGTTTGAGCTGATAGAAAGGCAACAGTAAAGGGCCGTACACACACGTCGCTGCTAGTTACTCGTTCAGCGAATGAACTCAATAGAATGTCAATGTGTTCCAGCGAGACTAGCAGGCGAGTAGGCGAGTACTGTACAAGCGATGCGATGTGGGCGGATCCCGAGTTGAAAATGAAGAGCTCTTTTCCAAAACGCTATATAAACCATTTTTGACTTTTTGCATTTTAATATTGGAATTGACTGTTAAGATGTCATATCACCTATGTGTGCATTCTTGCCAGTCAAATATTTTGGGAACATACTTTAAGACCTCTATAAAAATGCATTTTGCAATGCATTTCAATGGAATGCCCAATACAAAAATGTCAATTTCCCAACATTCTATAAAATGGATATATCTCATTTTGGAAAAGAGCTCTTCAAATATTTTATCTTCGAGCGAGGCGAGTAAGCGAGTAACCAATTGGAAGGCAGAGGTTGGTACTTCTCGCCTGTTCATTGGCAGTTAAAGCCGCGGGAACATTCGGCGAACGTTCTATGATAGAGAGCTGAGTAGGCGAGCAAGCGAGAAGCTAGTAAATAGCAGCGATGTGTGTGTACGGCCCTTAACTCAAACCACCTTTGTTGAAACCAAGGTATGAAGAGCATCTCTTACCGCACAGCATGCCAAACCTTGAGGCAGGTGGGCTACAGCAGCAGGAGACCACACCAGGTGCCACTCATGTCAGCTGAGGACAGGAAACTGAGGCTACAATTCGCACAGGTTCATAAGAGCAAACAATAGAAGATTCGAAAAACATTGTCTGGTCTGATTTCTGCTGCAACACTCGGATGGTAGAGTCAGAATTTGGCACTAACAACATGACAACATGGATCCACCCTGTCTTGTATCAACGAATCAGGCTCGTGGTATAATGATGTGGGGATATTTTCTTGGCACACTTTGGGCTGTCTGTCTGTCTGTTGTCGGTCTGTCGGTCTGTCTCTGCTCAATCATTCTGCCCTTAGAGGCAGAATAGATCCTTCATGAATGCTCCTCACTGTGGAGGAGAATTGTGCCAATGATGAACTAAGGCCCTGTGCAGAAGTGTTTGTGTGTATGCTTGTGTGGCCTTGTGTGTATGTGTACACGTGCATGTCACAATGTTCTTGTGCGTGTGAATGCTGTGTAGTCGTGTGAACTTAATTATGAGGATATTCTGACCGCTGGTGTTGAGGGCTCTGTACTGTATTCAGCGGAGGCCATGTGCACAAGACTGTTCCCCCCTCTCTCTCTGTGTCTGCAAGGCTGCACGGGTTTGTTTACTAATCCATGTCGTGGTAAACATCCCGAGCTGTTCACCACTCCAGAGTTTTAGCAGAGGTACAAAGGCGGCTCTGTTTGCCCACAGTTAATGGCTGCTTAAATTCTGGCCTAATCCGCTGACACGGATGACCCTCTACGTGCCCCACGTCAGACACAAACAAACTTTTTCTGAGTGTGCATGTGAGTGTAGGTGTGGGTGTGTCCATCCAAGCAGACAGCCTGCAAATACAGGCAAAAGTGAGCAAGTGAGTCTATTTGAAAGGTACTGCATATGCCATAGGTGTAAAGTGTTCAGAAATCACACAAGCACACACAAAGTATTAATTAGGACAATAATGCATAGCACAACCAAATACATGTCCAAATAAGTCCCTGAATCAACAGTCTATGACTGTTCTCCCACCAATTTGTAGGAGAATGCGTGTTCAGATGAGAGGAGCAAGCTATCAAAACAACCACTCAGTCATTTTAAAGACATGAATTGAAAAACTGTGAACCATTTGTACCAGAGCTTGACATTGACACCTGCCAACCTGCCAGAAATGGGCAAAAACTAGCCATTTTGAAAGGTCACTTAGTCTTGGGTATGGCATATTTCAATAGCATATATCCTGTTTTGTATCTATGTTATATATTTCGGTTTAAGAAAGATGATTCCGATTCTATTTGTCTGATATACAGTAGGTTTCATTTTGCACCATGTTCATAGCACTGATCGTCTTGTTTTATCACTTAGTTTTCTGAGTTTAGATATATCATGATAAAGAAAATACACAACAATACTCTGCCTGGCAAAACGGCTGAATGGCTAGTGACTCTGGAAAACCACTCGCCACTGTGGCCGTGAGCAAAACGTTTATGTCAAGCCCTGATATGTACTGTATGTAATGCCGACAAATTGCTTTGTTACTTGTCTGTTTGCTGACTTTCTCTCCTCTGCCTTTTGCAGACGTGGACATCGAGGGGATGGAGTTCACCCCTGGTGAGGGTGACAGTGTGGACAGTGTGAGTGACGTGGAGGACCACTACAGCCTGCAGAGCAGCTCCAGTGATGGCAGCTATGTACATTCCCACAGACTCCAGCCTCACCTCTGCTAGGCTTCCTCCCTGCCCTGTGCAGCCGCAGCCACCAGCCATCACCAACTCCATCCACACAGCCACCAGCGACTGGGCCCTGGCCCTGGCTCCAAGAAAGAGGCCTTTCTGCCTGCTCCTCCCCCTCCGCTCCGCTCCCCTCTACCCTCCTGATGACTTCCTGTCCCCAACCGCAACCCCAGTCCTTCCCTCAGACCTCCTAGCGAACCCACCCCCCTCCTTCCATCTACCCTCATCCTCTCTCTGCCAAGCCAACTACCTGTTGTTACCACAGGAAAGATAGAGAGCAGTTTGCGGTTTTTGGTGGGGATCTCGGTGGCATTCATAGATTTATGCAGCTTTGACTTGTCAACCTGTGTGTGTGTGTGTGTGTGTGTGTGTGTGTGTGTGTGTGTGTGTGTGTGTGTGTGTGTGTGTGTGTGTGTGTAATTTCTCCATGCAGCTGAGTAGATGCATGCTTGTGCTCACAGCCTGAGTGTTCAGGAGCATACATGGGTTTTGAGAAATGACTGAGAGACTGAGCGAGAAAACGCTTTCCTTATTTCCTATATGGTTGAACCCAAGTGGTCATCAGTTAAATAGGAAAGGTCTAAAACTTGATCTTAGCAAGAGGTACACTGTCATACCATTCAGTCAGGTGTGGGCAAAAAGAGATGTGACAGAAAAGACATAATACGAACCGTCTCTTATCAATTTGTGTAATAATACTGTTACACTTGTTCACTTTTTGTAGTGCACATACTATTTAATATCTCTTTTTACCTGGATTCGCCCAGATTAACAGTGCACCCCTGTTCACATTGTAGTGCACTATGGTTGCAGGGATGTAGCATGTTACACATGCTCGGCCTTTAGCTTCACAGATGCCTCAAGTTTCCAATGACTGAAGTGGGTGCATGCCCAGAAATGTACATCTCTAGAAATCTTCCACGAGTTGTTTTATTATAACTATTTGCTCAGTAGCACAGTGATGTAGCAATAAAACAGAAAGCTCTGTGCTTTCTCAAAACGTAGAGTTGGCTCTGGGGGTGAGGCTAGACACTAACAGAAGAGGCACACTCACTACGTTATCCTCTTTTCTTCTCCTTCTCCTCCTCCGCCTACTATCCTACTGCTGCCCACGCTCAAACCACAGAGCTCAGAGGTAGAAAGCACTGCACTCCCTCTTAGGTCTCTCACCTGTGTGTGTGTGTGTGTGTGTGTGTGTGTGTGTGTGTATGTGTGTGTTTGTTCGAATGAAAGACAGAGTCTGTATCAAGTGTGTAAGTGCTTGTGGTTGTGCATGTATGTTGCTATTTACCGTCAAGAGTTGACACGTCAAAGCTGTAGTTTAAAAAAAAAACGAACCAAACAAAACCAGAAAAAAAAACAGGAGCAAAAACCAGCTCTTACGACGACCGCTCTCTGTGGAGGAGTGAATACTATTCATGAAAATGACACTGTTTTTATTTCCTTGACTCTAAAGCTTTTCATCCCTTCTCTGTCAAATGATGACTTTTAAAGAGCTTTTTGGGCATTGCAGAGTAGATGAATGCAATGGAGTGTATATGAGAAACCTGTAGGAGTGAGTGACGATGAGCCTGTGGTGCTGTGCACTGTGCACTCACTCTGCTGATGACACGACAGGCACTTACAGCACTGCATCTGTCCCTCTCCATTAGCTGACAGTCCTACAGCTTGGAGGCCAATACTTCAAAACATGACCAGTCTGTAAGGGCAGGTCTGACCAAAAAAAAAGACTAAAAGAAAAAAAACTGCATTAAAAAGTAAGCAAAGTAGCTATTGATCACTAAAAGTGATTTAGCGTGTGTAGTCTATATTTTCTGTTTTAAATTTTGTATTATATTTTCCTAAATGTTCCTAAAGAAAAGACAAAAAAGAAGATTATATATCTATATATAGTATATATATATGAGAGAGAAAGATGAGAGACAGGAGGTCAGGCTTGTCCAGGGGAGAGCTGGGGACTGGTGGTCTCCCCCCGGCTCTCCCACTGTCATGCTGTGCCTTTGGTGAGCCTTGGTGACTTTTGTCATTTTACCCCGTCCCTTCATATACCCACATTCCCCTCGACCCACCTCCCACCTCCCAACCCCCTTTGTCCCTACTCAGGTCTTCACCTTGTCAGGCTCTCCCGCTGTCCCCTCCCCCCCGAAACTAGTCCATCCCCAGGCCTCTATGAACAAGGTGCAAAGGAAACGGCCTTGCCAAACATTGCGAAGTGATGGCTACATGGGTGAAAGGGTACATAAAGAACCAATGAAGATCACCCCCATCATTCTGGTGCCTGTCTGCAGCTGTCCCCATGTCCCTTCTGCCTATCATGAACCCTCCCCGCCACATTGAGCACACGGTTGGCAGCTCTCAGTCCCTGTCCTCCATTTGGGATGACATCCCCACTCCCGCACTCTTCCCCTGCATAATGGTGCAGGCTCCAAACCTCTTTATCTCCCACCTCACATTTAGTGATTTTTGTTATTGCAACATTGCTTTGTGTTTGTTCCTTTCTTCTTTTATTGTTTTTGAGAAAAGAGAGGTGGACACTGGGAGAAGAGCATCAAAATCTAATCAATAATGGCAGCTTGAGGTGTTCCCTGCTTTCTCCTGGTGGCCGCCTGGCCATAGTGTTAACGTGTGCTCCATGGGGTCATGGGTAATGATCTCTCTCAGTCGTGAGGCACAATACAGCAATATGACCATCTTGTGCATTCTGTTAGAGGTAAGGGTAGGTGTGGGGATTCAAAAAAAACATCTCTGTGGTGCATTTTATGACCAACTCGTTTGACATTTCTTTCCACATTGATTTTTAAACCTCTCCACTCTCTGATACACTGAGGTAGAGAGCAAAGAGTGTTCTGTTCTTTTAGAAAAAAAAGCTAAATTGTTTTTGTTGTTCTATGAAGAGTTTACATTCATGTTGAAGAAATACATGACTGTTAGTAGCAAAAATGTTGTTTTCTTTTTTTGTTTTAGCTTGTTCAACGAACAACTGAGTGAAATGTTGAATGCGGTCTGAAAAAAAAGAAACAATTACTCTTGCACAGAACCTCCCATTTGCTATGTTAAATTGGGACTGAATGGTATTTGTAGGCCAGATATGAGATTCTGTTTTTCAGCAGGCGCCATTCTTAAAGATCACGTGTGTCACTTTCAGTATTCAAATGTGTTCAGAGTTCAAAGGTGATACTGCACAGATCTAGAAGACCAATGAAATCTAGAGTGGCCATGAAAGTCCTTTTGGTGATGTGCCTTTGAAAAACTACATGTACTGAGATTGTAGATTTTGAGTAGACAGTCACTGCTTGTGTTGTCTTGGATTTGGGGAGCTTTGGAACACTAAGCTAGTGGGCATCCTCATATCACAGGTTGATCACAACTGGAATCACCCATATTGGTCTGGTCCGACACATCAACAATCCAGTCATATTGAAAGGATGGACAGGAAAAAAAATCATAATCAACAAAAGATTGATTCCTGTGGTGCTGTGTGATCATCAAACTCCCTTCCTCCAACCAAATGTTACCAACTGAGCCAGCGGAGGGGCTACCAATCAAAACGTGTCAGCTCAGGCAAGCACTGAGGGAGGGCTACACAAAAGCCCTCAGCACTGTAGTTTTTTTCAGTGTATTACTTACATGTGTGTTTGCCTGGTTGGAAAGGCATTAAAAAAGAGTAATGTAACCATAATTGAGCTTGGTGTCATGAGCGGTCATGAGACACAGCTGGAAGAGCACCAAGAGGGTGGGAGAGTGGTAGGGGAAATGGCACTCCAGACGTAGAGCTGAAGGAGGGCGCATACAGGGACACACTGGGACATTCCTGCTGCAAGTACTCTGTAGATACTAGAAGAAAAAAATGCCCTTAATAATTTTAAGAAATATTCCTGCCAAATGATTTGTCACTTTTGAGTCATTGGTACCCACTTTAAGAGTTGCTGAAGAGGGTGTCTTTTAATTCTGCATTAGCTTTACAAACGTATACAGGTAGATATCTATTTTTAGTGGATGTACTCACCCCCACCCCTCAGTCACCCCTGCCATTCTGACAGTTTAAGGATAGATTGGTTTCTCCCATGAGGGAGTCTGGAGTGTCTTTCCTAAACTCGTGTTGTCCTGTGTCAAGAAAGTGAGCAGACGGCCGTTTCAAGTGGTCTGTTGCAGCCCTTGGGACTGCTATATGTTAGTCAGGGCAGGACGAGGCTGCCGGAGATCGAAGGGGCGAGAGAGACCGGCTAGAAAGGGTGCTTGCAGGGGGACTCTGCATTGTGGTCAGGCAAACACTGAGCAGGGAGTGTTCTGTGCCCGAGACCTGTGAATATGTTTCCTTTAGAAGATGTGTAATATGCATACAGAAGATGTGTTATATTGTATAAGTTCTTTTGTGTACACATTCAAGTACCTGGTGCTGGCTACATTTTCTAGCACACACTTGAAGGTATTGTGTATTCTTTCATTGTAATATAAGTAATTAAAATGTTTTATACATAATTGTTGTTTCTCATCATTGGTTGCTATTTTTATTCTTTAGGAATCATGTAGTAATCGTTCAGCAATGTGGGCATCGTAGTTAACTAAAACAGTACAATTTCAAGACAACATAAATAAGTTTTAATGCAGTTGACATTTTTGTTGAAAAATCGTGGTATAATTTTACAACAGTGATTAATATTCTGACAGGCAGCAGTACGATACATTTCCCCAAACATCCTTTTTTCCAATCCATTGACTGTGCAAGCCTGAACCAAGGAGGTCTACATCCTTGGCCTGAACACACTTAGACCAACTGGGCGCCCTCTGCTGTTCATAAGCAGCAGATATGGTTTGAGCCTTAAGGAAAACAGGACACATACACTTCAACATTTTACTGATTTTACTGAAGTTCAGAAAGAAATACCAAATTAGGTGATTTGCACAAAAACACATAACCAGGTCGTTCTTCACACATTTGGTATGTATGAGATCTAAGTATGCAAGCTGCTGTCCAAGTCCTTAGATCACATTCTAATTCATTTTAAACAATGTGACCACATTGGTGCGCTCTTGGACGCTTGCTAATGCATATTCCTGCTACACAAAGACAAACGTCTGCTTGCAAATAAATATGCCAACATACTCATTTCTGTAAACAGATGTACCCCAAATGTTTCCCAGAGATTATTGTGAATGTTCACTCTATTGCCATGACACAATATATTAGATCCTCATCCAGCTATTGCCATAATATTACATCCTTCAGGCATGGCAAAATATCAAGTAAAAAAGATAAATATATTGCAATGCATGTGGTTTTATATCAAACCTTAACAATATGCTTAATTAAAAAAAATACATACTATCCTAAATCACAAATCATTTTTTACAAAATCCAGTGATATCCATCATTGTGGAATGCAGCACCACACCATACACAGCTTGTGTATTGGTGAAGCTGAAATTGACACACTATTTTGAACAATTTGCGCGAAACGAATCCCATTCTTGATAAAATGGAGTATATTGTTGTAGTATATTCATTTACTCATCAGCTACATTTCCTTCTTCGTGCATTCCTCTGCACTGAAATAAAGTGTGTGCGTCCGTGCGTACAAATGAGTCTCGTGCATTCTTGTCTTTGAGCATAGAAGAGGTAATAGGCAGAGAGCAGTCACTCTGGAGATAGTCTGCACCACAGTGCTGTACCTGAGAGTCAGAGTCATATTATTGATAAAGGAGAGCACGAGAGATGGAGGGAGACGTTTGAAGACAGGAGACAGGAAAGGAATAAAGATGAAACAGGCTTGATCCCATTAAGGCTCTGATAAGGGAAGGCACACCTGTTTTTGTGTGTGTGTGTGTGTGTTGTTGTCTGTGCGGAACATGCAAGGGCATGTGTAATTGTGTTGTGTGTGTGTGTGTGTGTGTGTGTGTGTGTGTGTGTGTGTGTGTGTGTGTGTGTGTGTGTGTGTGTGTGTGTGTGTACTCTTCAGGTCAAGGCCATCAAGAGTGGCCTGTCCCACTCACACGTACTGGCTTGGCTTCTGTGGCGTGGCTGCAGTAGCTAATGTCTTTGCTTTCTCCGTGGCAGCCATGGCAGCCCCCTTTGCCTTGCCAGGTGCGTCCTTTGCCGAGTCCCTGAGGTGCCACTGGGGTCCTTCTCCTGATGGAGGAGAGGGGGTGGGGGTCATCAGGGAGAGAGACACACAACATAGCAACACATGAAGATATAGAACTCTGAACAACATAAAAACATGTTTCAGTATATTACTACTCTAGCCAGCACAATATCCCCCTCCATTTAGTTGTATAGGTAAACTTCCACTACAAATTGGTACAAGAGCATTTGTGTTGTCTTATAAAACTGTTTAATAGTTTGAACAATAGAAATGTGATTGTATGTTACCAACCATATATCTTTTTTTTTAGATTTTCTATCAAATACTTTATTTAAATGGGAAATTACTCATTAAGGTCTAAACATTTCACGTGAAGACAAGACAATTAGATAATTAAGAATAATGAGGTCATCGTACTATGAGGATTAATCTCTAAGACATTTTAAAAGCACAACCAACAACATTTCCTACACCTATTAAAGCATACATAAGCCGCCTACATTTTTCAAAACAAATAATGTGAGACAAAAACATGGCATTTGACCTTTGTGTGCACATGCGTAGCAAACTACGAGGCATCTGGTTTGTCTGATTACAGGGCTAGCTGCCCTGCTCACTTCTCCTACAGAGCCCAGGCCTCAGCCAGAAACATCACTGTCTGGGCACCCCAAGCTCCTCAATGACAAGTGCCATCCATACTAATTTCATGAATCCTCGGCAGCTCAGTGAGCAGAGGATGAGCTCTCTAACGCACTGCATGACCTGTACACTCAACAATCAGCTGGTGAAGTTCGGCAAGAGACAGCCAGAACAGTCACAACGGCGGAATGCCATCATCACCAGGAAACATGCCAGGATCATGCCATGACTACACACCATGGTGCTGAACAGACAATACATGGAGGGTCTCACAAAGGCAACTCAAGAGGAAGACTGGTAAGATTCAATCACGGCTAGGTTCTATTTATGGTCTGGAGACTTTTCTTTGGGCCCATCCAGTGAGATCAATATGCTACAGCCCTCTTAAGGCTGCAGTCAGTCCCCAGTAAACCTAGGACACAGAGTTCTGGGCAAGGAGACAAGAGGAGAAGGATGCACGCTATGAAACTGGAACAGGGGAAATGGGGGGGTGTCTCCAAAAGTGGCCTAAGTTAATCTCCATCCCCAGAGGGACATTGCTGGAATGCAGGGTGCTGTGAATTGAACTGTAAGGGTTCTGTTCAGGCTCAACCTACAAAATCCTCTGGCACCACTCTAGATAGACGTAGAGAAGTTATGAATGGTTACTGCTTTGTAAACTGAAAAAAAGCCTGTGCCTGTCATGCAAGTGCACTTACTCAATAAGAGTCTAATGCCTGAATAAAACATCAAAACATCCCACACCCAACCCCACCAGTAACGTCTCAATCTCAAAAAGCATTAAAATATATCCTAAGAAACACACACAAAATATCAGTTTCTTTGATTTGCACTACCCCAGCAGCTCAGCAGAGCAGACACTTCCAGGTCTCAGGCATTCGCTGAGGGAATAGCCTCAGTTTTGGACTGCATGGCATGCACATTAGAACATGTAGCTCGGGAACATGCAAGTCACAATGTAATCTCTCCACCGCATAGTGTATTTATAGCATGCATTGTAGGGATGGGGCAGGAAGGGGTTAAAAATTCTTATCACAGTTTTACAAACAAAATATTCTGAATTAGGGACATTGCTGTATTTACATAGTAGTATAAAACACTGGTTCTGGTGATTAAATTGATACAATGAGGTTATTTTTCACCATCATAACTATTGAGCAACAACACCCATATCATCAACCAGTTCCTGTAGTGTGTTAATTTAATTATGACGGCGCACAAGTGCAGAAAAGAGTGGTCAGTGTGAGGGATCAGCCAATATATGCAGTGGGAGTTTGACAGTACAAGGTTCATAGTTCAAGAGCATTTGTTAGTTGCAATATGGCCTCGAAATCTTTCTACTGGGGCACAATCTAACACTAACCATGAACATGGCAAAAGCTGTGAGGAGTGACATAACAACTGTCTAAAACTCTATTCACAAAACATGTCCTGAATGGGAACTAGACAGTAGAGAGCAGACAGACAGGCTCTATTCACACTGACTCAACACAGCACCTACAGTATTGGGCACCCACAGAATACGCACAATACAGTCTGAGACCATTCTATAGTTGCAGCTACAGGAACAGAACTAGAATGGTCTGCCAAGCAACAAAGGGCACTGGCATGCATTCTGACCAAATGCCTCAAAAAGTGTCATACGTGAGTACTTACCACCACTGTGAACTTAAGACTGAGTCCTATACTTTATTGCATGTATGCAAGAGACAAAATTACACACATACTTTTATAAGCACAATACATGCTAATGCTTGACATCGCCTGTGATATAGGGGACAGGCTGTCATTTTATCTCTGTCACTGTGGCACCAAGGCAAGGACTAACATCACATCGCATCCCATCTTACAAAAGTTGAGCAGCAGTCTGACTGTCTTTTCAAACTAGCATGATTTGAGCAGGACATGCAAGTTTTAACACTAGAAGGGATTACACACTAAACAGACCAATTACTGTTAATTAATTACACTATATTATAATTGACAGTGACAACCAGCATGTGTTTAGACACTTCATATGTAATAAATCATGTTAAAGCAATGCAGCAACGGTGACTTATTATTAAAACTATAAGACCTGCAACAACGTCTTTCTTTATATTAGGAAAAGATGAAAAACACGCTGCATGCTCAGCACCCAGACCAACATACAGCTCCAAACACACATTCCTGTAGAGGGCTAGATGTCATTGCGTGAGAGTAGTGGACATACCATGCATGTTGGTCAACACGTATTCCAGTCCCTTCATGGCCTTCACCTGGTTACTTTTGAAGCGTGCCAGCCCAAATTCCTGTGAAATGACAGCAGTGGGACAAAATATGAAAAATTCTCTGTAGCTCTGATACGAGACCAGTCATGAAACAATAACATTCTCGCCCCCTTTGCATTTTTAACTAGTGTTGCACCGATACCATTTTTTGGCCCCGATACCGATACCCGATACCTGGCTGTGCAGTATCGGCCGATACCGATACCATACCGATACCGATACCACCCTATTTGAAATAAACTTTTTATACTTTTTAAATACCTCATATATCTCATAATAATTTCAAGGCTGTTTAAGTGTCATACAAGGACCTGTAAATGGTATCGGTGCCCTATTTGTTGATACTCGCCGATACCGATACCATCATTTTAGTGCCGATCCACCGATCCACCGATACTGGTATCGGTATCGGTGCAACACTATTTTTAACTACTGTCATGATGAAACGAACCTTCTTCCTTCTGATTTAGCGAACAGGTTTTGCAGGAAAGAAGGCACTTGGCTATCATGACATTATCCGGGCAAAGTGAGATTGACCACTGATACTGTAGTTTAACCAGATTGCCATCTTATCATGGGAATCCAGAGCAGTTTTACACCAATTATGCCACAGAGCACTACTGTTAAATAATGAGCTAGCAAGTAGATAGGCACTGCAAGCAGTCCTCCAGTAATACGCTAAAGTGTAGGTAGAGGCAGGACTAGATGGAGTACCTGAATGGGCCTGGAGAAGCCATAGATGCCAGAGGAGATCCAAGCCTCCCGCTTGATCAGGGTACAGTGTGGCTTCTCTTCTGAAGGCTGGAACACACACCGCTCCCGCACTGTCTGCACACATTGAGAGTTTCAGAGCCATATTATTAACTTTGAATGTAATATCAATTAACGAGAGGACCCGACACACACAATAGAGGAACAATTTCTAATTCCTATCATGTGACCAAAGACCTGTACACTTTCCCTTCTATTTTTTGAAACATAAATGACAGTGAAAATGTTCAGCTATACAGACTGGTAAGATTGTCCTACATAGTCTGCAAACCAAAATTCTAAAGCTGTGGCATATTGAGTGCCATAATTCTTCAGCTGTATTGTAGAAAAAGGAATAAAAACACTACAATTTTCCAATTTATGGACAATGGAAAACTTGAGGCTTTGGAATCTCCTAAAATCAAGGATTTTTTCTTAAAACAGAAGCGTCTTTGTGGCTTGAGCCTGAATGTCGTTGCTAACCAGAACAAACAGGGCTGATGGTAAACAAAGCTTGTGTGCGAGAGAGGCTGGCCTGCTTATGGACCGTGCCCTCTACTCTCGTGACACAAGTCTCTAACGGGCAGCCAATCAAGAACAGCTACCAATATACTAACACTCCTCCCCAAGGAGAAAACAAATTCTAAAAGTATAGATGCAGTCAGTTTAAGGTTTTGAGAATATTTTAGGATAACAAATAGCTCTGTCTGAAGTATGTCATGGGGGCCAGCATGAATTTGAGGAACCAGAAATGAAAGCTATCTAAAGGATTAAAACAGAAGTGATGTAGAGCTTGTTGTAAAACAGCTGCTTTCAGGACTAGCTGATGGGAGTTTGAGGAAGTGTAAACGCTGGACATTTTGAACACGGCAAACCAAGAAACAAAACACAATACAGCTATAACTTCTACAGATATTTTAAATCCTGTGCGTCATCTACATGAAACAAGTATTGTTGTAAGAAAAGATCAAATAAAAACCTGTAAAATAATCTGTAACCAACTACCTACCATTAATGTTGTGTGATTGAGGTTCCAAGTGTAAGTGGTGAAGCTTTTGCTGACTGGGTCAACGATAGAGTCCTCCAGGATATAGACGGAACGGGAGAGGTTGGTGGGGAAGAAGCACTCGGCCCACCGGGGGAGGCGGTTGGTCTTGGAGAGGAGGCGGCGAGTGCGGAGCTGATGATCTGCAGTCACCTCCCGGAACACAACGTCCTCCGTGAGGACATGAGTGCTGCAAGTCAAACATACGGTCATCAAAAATCTACACTCAGAAATGTGCCGCTACTTGTGTGATCAAGTCAAGACATCCGTAGAATCTCTGTGCCTGTGCATAAACAAGTAACTGTACGTTAAGACCAACACAGGTAACGCAGGTCCATGAAGAAGGTTTGTCATGAATTTCTTTTATTCATTCACAACCTTTATTGTAATTTTTTACTTAGCTTATCACAAAACTGCTCTAGTTTGCCAATTTGGGACATAGCATAGATATGTCAATTGGTTTTCGCCAAACGCATAATAACTCATTATCCTAAAACTGACTCTTAAATTCTGTAATTCACACTGGTGACCCGTTTGCTTTGCCACTGATGAACCCCTGTAGTTCCATATAGAGTATTGAATTCGAGATAATTGCCAAAATAACATAAAGGATGCATTGCTTTCAAAATCATATGTTTGGTTACACATACTGTACCCCTATAAAGTGTTTTTTACTGGTTCATACTGTCCAGAGACATGTATACTACGTGCGTGTGTGTGTGTGTGTGTGTGTGTGTGTGTGTGTGTGTGTGTGTGTGTGTGTGTGTGTGTGTGTGTGTGTGTGTGTGTGTGTGTGTGTGTGTGTGTGTGTGTGTGTGTGTGTGTGTGTGTGTGTCCTTGTTTACATTAGAAACATACAACTTAGCAGACATGTGTCAAAAGTGACTTAGAGTTGTTGTTACAATCCCTGGTATAATGTGGGGTTAGGTTAGCCTGACTATCATGACAACTCTCTGAAAGCAATGTCAAGGCTTCTTGTCTTGTAATCCTGGATGCTATTGTTTGAGGCTATACAGACCACCTGATCATTCACTCTTCACTTACCAACTGGGCCAACAACAGAACAACTGTGTCATTCATTGCATTAAAGGTAGAGTATGTAGTCATTCCAACTATGTTATCACATTGCAACTATGCTGTCCATTCCCAAATTTGATATTTTCATGAATATTTACTTATACTTATTTACGTAATAAATAGTATTTACTGGTCTGACCAAAGTGCAGTACGTTTTCCAGCTTCAGATGTTGATTAATGTAAATTCAAAACGGTGGACAGGGAAAGGACATGTAAAGGACAACACTTTGTGCTTGGGCTGCATAAATTATGCAACTAAATTACATACTCTACCGTTAAACATGCCCCATCGGTCAGTTGGAAATGCTTGAATTCTATTGATTCCGAATCATGGGAAAATTTGACTGATCAGAGATGGGAGGCCTGGCCAAACTACCTTGCTCAAAGGTCCTTCAGCCATGAAAGCAAATGTAGTTGTAACTGAGGTGTTCCTGTACAGTCCACCACTTAGGGCTCTAACCTGCCACCTCCTACCAACTCCCCTACCATAAATCCTCTGAGCTGTCCGGCCACACATATGGTCTACTCAACAACACCGTACTCCTGATAAATAAACTATGGATAATAATGGACTTAGGCTAAGCTTACATTTTGCGATGTAGGCCTACGTTCATTAAAGGGACACTGTGTGAGATTTTTAGTTGTTTATTTCCAGAAGTCATGCTGCCCATTCACTAATGTTACCTTTTTCATGAATACTTACCACCACAATCAAATTCTAAGCATTTGTTTTGACTGGAAAAATTGCACTTTTCATACATGAAAAGGGGGATCTTCTCCATGGTCTGCCATTTTTGCAGCTAAAAATGGCTATTTTTGGAAATTCAAAATGGCGGACCATGGAGAAGATCCCCCTTTTCATGTATGAAAAGTGCAATTTTTCCAGTCATAATGAATACTTAGAATTTGATGGTGGTGGTCAGTATTCATGAAAAAGGTAACATTAGTGAATGGACAGCATAGTTGCAGTACCTTTTTTGACCATTTCCTGCACAGTGTCCCTTTAAGTTATTTTCACTCATGAAAATACTCAGGACACATACTCGTAATGGATGAGTGTTTGGACTTGTGCTAGTGTACATTACCTGAATGGGTTGGGATACCTCTGCCAAAATGCAGTGGTAACATGGTCCCAAGTACTGTTGATATCAGTCTCATTAAAGAAGTACTTCACCATTATACCAATGGTCAGGTGGTTGTTTTGAGTCCCTGCGGCCCAATTGCTGACATAACACTTGAACCATTCGGGTGAGCTGGTAGTGGAGAGTCTGGGGAAGAGAGCAAAGGTAAAGAACGCCAGTTACAGAGCAGTCAGTGCCACAACTCAAATAAGATTCTTTTAAAATCAGAACGTATTCCATCATTTGCAATACGTTGACATGCAGCAATCACTTCACACATCAGGTCGAACCCCAACAGAGATGAATTGCATTGCATTGCGGATCCACCTGAACTGGCCTTTGGGCTAACCTCCTGATTAGCTGGGGGTAACACAACCTCACACGCAAAAAGCACATGCAAAAGATTAGGTCAAGGCTAAATTGAGAGGTTCGATGAATACACATTTTCCTCAAAGGCCAGCTGTAAACGGTGTGAAACCGTGGGCAGCTAACACAATTACTTTTAGAATGAACATAATCTTGAATCATCATCCAAGCTTCCCAGTATGGAGTCGTCAGATTATGGTCGCATACTTTTCACCTTGAAATTAGGAGCTGACATGTCACCACTCTCATTGACCGTAGTCATTGACACATAGGTAATGAATGGCTATCTGTTCAGACTAACTTGGAGAATAGACGCTCAGTGGGCATTTATTTATCTTACAACTTTTAGCAATTCCACACGAGCTCCATTCTGAACCCCGTATGATAAATCTTTTAATCTGAGTTTATAGGTAAAACTATTCCAACTTAATCTGACTTCAACACCACCAGGAGTTACATGTAGCTCACACATTAGCTAATACGAAACCTTGGAAGCAGCTAGCTTAGCTAAGATTGCTGTATACTTGGTTACTCAATTACAACACTACATCGTGCATAATAGCAAACACTTACCAATATTCACATTAAAATTACACTCGTACCCCGTAACTACATAATAACCACTCAATAACATAAATCGTCATTTAACGTTGGTTAGCTAGATTTGCTATTGCTAGCAAAACATCCTACTTCAGCCTGGTTCTGGCCCTACTTGACAGAGACTCTTCGGTGGGGAGGAGTTCGACTCTACTTGTTCATTGGCTGTTGAAACGTTCTGTTTTTTGGATAGCCCGCCCCCTCGTTTAATTATAAGGGGCCCCCTTTAGGGAATTAAACTTGCCTGCCATCTTGTGGCATTTATCTCGTACAAGTCAGTTCTGAGTGAAATATGAGTGAAAAGTAAAGAAGCAGGCTAAGTACGTAAATAAAAATAGGCTTAAGTAAACAAATTAAGATCGGTCCAGGATCTGCAGGTTTCTACGTGAAAATCATTTCACACTGACATCAAAATGTAGGTCATATTTTTCTTGAAAAAAAGTGTTTATTATTTACAGTGGAATATTAACTAGGCTACAGACCTACCAAATACACATGCCTATAAAGTCATATATATACATGATATACATTGATTATACATCAGAATGAGAGTGAAGAAACATTCATCATTTTCATTTACACAATTCAGATTATAAAGCTGTCATCAAGCATGCAATACCTCAACTTTTCGCATTAGGCCTGCATACATTTGTCCATCAACAAACAAACAAACAAGCAAACAAACAAACAAACAACAAAAATATAATAGCTAGTGGCAAAGGAATCAGACTACAGTCTCATAGTCCAATTTAAAGTCCCTTGGGTTTGTGAAGGACCAATATATCGGCAAGAGTGGAAGTCCAACGTCTCTGTTCCCCTTGCAGCAAGGTACAGCCGTGGTAAATGGTTGCTGCTGCATACCATGGGCAATATTCTCCACTGGGGATGGCACCTTGTCTAACATGCAGTAGGTGCAGACACAACGAGGGGCCACCAGAGCCCCAGAGGGATGGTGTGGCCTCCAGTAAATAAGCACTTCATTCTTCTCAGCTTTTGGTGTGAGCCAAACAGGCTCCCCTTTAGTAGTAGATAATGACGAGTCTTCTATAGCCTGAAATGCTCCCCATCCATTATCCAGTTTTGTTTCTTTGGAATATTTGTTTTGACTCATGTTGGTCTTCTTCCTTTTAGCACAGCGCCATTCCACCGGCCACTCTGTACAGCCATTGGTTTTGCTGGCTAGTACAATGGCTAATACACCCGGCAAGCAGATAGCAGGTCCAATGGCAATAAGGGGAATATCACCAAGGCGTTCACCCTTCAAGCCGGATACAGTAAACATGAAGCCAAAGAAAAGAAAGATACTGCACAGGGCTACAACTATACCTGTGCGTGGGTTTATGCCGTCTGTCGCCATCTGGAAGATTCAATTAGTTATTCCGTTGCAATTCAAAACAGTTTTGCACCTGATAGTAATCAAATAATCAAATTATTCAAACTATAACAGATCCACAAGTATAAAGAAACTAGATGAAAATATTAACAGAACTGAAGATGTGTTTAGTCTCTTTTAATTCCTTGCCAGCACAGGAATGGTTTTGGTAATCACAGTTTATGTCTAAAGTCGACAGTTGCTTTTATAGTGACAGGTCCACATCCTGGAATATCCTTGCTCAGAAACATGAGATGGACAGGAGATGGCAGGGTGGAATCCAGAGGCTTTCCTGGGAGTGTGCAGCCTGTCACCGGCTAATGGTACGCACTGATTTCAACATGATTAAAAATCTAAGTGGCAAATACACCTATACAGTGGGCTAGGCTACATTTTTACATTAAGTCTTCAAAATATCTACCTCAATAGAGCTGCGGAGCGATGACCAACTGTTTACAGTCTTTTAAAACAAATCAATACATTTTATATGCAACCTAAGTTGTACTCTCAAATAGTTCATTCATGTTTTGCTGAAACTGATATCTACCCCATCAGACTGGATGTGGAGTCTTTACGTCTTCGGCATAATGTAGCAGATCTAAAAGAGTTCCCTCTATGCAAGTGGCCAGGGGACACCTCGTGCCTTACCCAAACTGCAGACAAATATAGAGCCACATCATTTTCAACCTAACACTGCCAAAGCAATGGAGATACCCCTAAGTCTCTAATTAAAGTCTTTGATGTACACCACGGACCCTTGAAATGCTGGACAGGTCATACCAGCTATATTTTTTTCAGGTATTATTTACACCAGCCCTTGGCTGACCTATGTTACAGAGGTCACATCCTAAAAACTGCTACTCAGAAAATGTCTTTAAGTTCTCCTTGGATTATTCTTGTGTGTGCACACACCCATGGTGTCCAGTGATGCCCATCAAACTAACCCTACAAAACATTCGCTTCATACCAGATATATACGCTATCTGTCATTCGCTGATTGTTTGCACATTAGCCACTTTTATTCTGCTAAGCTTAGTTTCTGAAGGTTCACGACAGAGGAACTCCGGACCGAGTTGTTTGAAGTAGACAATGTAAAATGTTTTTTTTTTTTTAAATAGTTGTCATAGGCCCTGCCCCTATGTTATTTATAAGCACCAGCAGCCTGAGGCACATGGGGGAAAAAATAACCTCAACGCTTGTAAAACTATACATAAATAAATGAACTATAAATAAATAGAAAGAAATCTGTTTATGACCAAGACCGGGGTTTTTTATCTTTATTTCTGTCTTTGCGTAAGAATTCCGGCCTACTGGCCATTTGGTGAAACAAAAGTTTTGAGGCCTAGGCCTAAACAGCAGTGTCCAAAAGCAGGCCTAGGCTATACCACCCAATTCCATTCCTGATCAATAGATGTCGCTGTGGCAAATTCACAAAGCTGTCATGAATTTGTTTACTTCCATATTGCCCTCTTGCCCAGGTGTGAAGAAGAGGTCCTTCTGCTGTGTGTCCTCAAAGTCACTGTGGTGTCCTGGCTTGTGTTTTATTTGGTTATTTGCACAAACTTCATCATGGTTGGCTATACGGCGGACGAGAAACTCCGCGTTGACCAACTAGTCGCGTTAAGAAGGAAATGGCTGAAAGACCAAGAATTAACTGCAAGAGAGCCTGTTGTTGAGCCTAAACCCCTCGGCCGCATCCAGAAATTCTGGGCAGGATTTTTGGAGCCCAAGAGCCTGTGGAGGCTATATGTAAGTCCCTTGCGTGTGTGTGTGGGGTTTTTTTACATTTAAAATGTTGAAAGCGTCATATTACCACCTATATGATCTTAGTTTGTTTACGTGGAATTGGCTTGGATACTGCAGCTAACACTATGCTAACTAGCCTAACGTCAGATAAGGTTCGTTATTATGGCCATGTCAGAGAGACTGGCACAGCACATCACATTACTTTTGGGGACGAGGAAGTCACCAATTATTTAAATCCTTTATTTTAAGACCATGATATACCAAATAATTAACTTAACTCCATTAACCTTGAAGTTATGATTGCTGTTCTACCTTTTGCTTGCCAGACGTTCAAAGCTTACAACGCGGGTGCATTCGCCCTTACACGAGTGCTGATCCCTGCTTGGATTGTTCACTACTATGCGAAATACCACCTTGGTGTAAGTACACATTCGTGTTAATGTTTGCATTGATGCTGGACCACTTATGAATTGTTACAGGAAATCCATTATCTGAATGTTAACGCTTACATGTGTTGTAAAGTAATTAGCCTAATTGGAAGTAGGCCTACAGTAGAATATTTTGTTATTATAGCTAGAGCTAACTGTTCAAATCATGATTTCTTCGTAATTAATGTCTTTTCAGGAACTGCCCTTCAGTATGGTTGCATTGAAGCCCAGACTGTTTCCGGTAGGTATCTTATTAATGGCTTGTTTGGTGTGAAGTTTTGTGTACAGGCTTCAACAGAGATAAACTAGATAAACATAAAATATAGCGTAAAATATAAATACAGCATTTACAGTCTGGAGTGATAGCTAGCTATATCCTGTCATGCCCTGACATTTAAGTCGTGAAATCTTTGGCCAAGTAGCAGTCTCACTTGTCAGTAGTAATGTTCTTTTTGGGGGAAAGGTCTTTCAGTGACAAGCAAAAGAGGCCTTTATCACTTGCGGTTCTTGAATTTGCCCTGGCCTCTATTCTGTATCATTGGCTCTGGCATCTTAAACTTGTAGTAAATGCATGTGCACAATGGAAAGTTCAAGTAGCTGTTTTTATTGCCAAGGTGATGATGAGTTCCTTGGGAGGCTCTATAAACCCTCTCTGAGGCTACCGGCACAAACATTCCCTACTTGGGACTTTTTGTTTGTTTTTGTGCCTTTATTGATTGGATAGTGACACTAAATGAGTGGGGAAGATGGCTGGTTATTTTTTGAAAATGACAGGCCGGGTTGCTATATTGGACCACATGGGCTGCTTGCCTGCGACACCGGTGCATGAGCACATTGCACCACAGCCTTGACAGAATGTAATGCACTTGACAAACAAAGCATGGTCCACAAAGCATAATGGAAGTGACAATATATTGAGTGCCAAGGTGTGAGACTTTTGTTGTTAGGGCAATAGTTATGTTGTAGGTCTCTCGTTTACACCACCACCTATCAAACCGTGGATGCAAGCAATGTGAAGGGTGGGTAGAGGGGTTGATTGTGGTCTTCAATTATTGCTTGTGTGATTCTTGTGACAGCTGTAAGGTTGAGCTCAATGAGGTTGTATGTGCAGTGGTTGATGATTTTAGATGCGTGTGGGATTTTTTTCTGTTGAGATGAATGTGAAGACTCAAAAGATGACTGGTAACAGAGAAGGCACAGAGTTTGTGAATGACAGTCTTTTGAGACCTTTTGTAGATGTTAGTGAGGCGTTGGTCTGTCACTTTATTGTTTATAGTGAGATGGGCGGCTGCAGGTGGGGAGGGGCTAGACATAAACTGTTACTACCCAAAGGCCTCTGAGCATCCTGCTTATGATATGGCAAACAGGATAGAGTAAAGCCTCAAATTTTCTGACGTGAAATGTTTAATTTAGAAAGATATGACGATAATTGAAGTTTGGCACTACAATTGCAAACCCTTAATTTGGACAGTAGTCTGGGATATGGCATGTAGCAAAACTTACACCATCCCCACTGTGAAACAAAGGGGTAGATGGAAAATTGTGCATATCGGTATGTTCAAAATGATCCTCAAAGTCTCAATGATGCTCACCACATTAGCGTACCATTCTCCAAAAGTGATATTTATTATTGTAAAAAGTTATATTTTTGAAAAACTCTGTGTCAGAAGGCATGTCTCTATGACGTTGGGAAATACTTCATGAAACTAATGTGTTTAAATGGCTTTCTTATGGAAACTTCACTGTGCAGCCAGTCTTTTTAAATGCATCCTTGAAATGTTTATGCCAAACCTACAATTAATTAGTTTCCCTTTGCCTCCAAAACATTTGGCTGTAGTTTGGTCTCAACAGAACCGATCATTTTCAAAAAAAATAATTTGATTGAATTGGCAAATTTTAGCTCTTTTGGTACTTAACATCTGTTTAGGTGAACTGGAATGGTGACATTTTTGTGTTCCCCATAACGTAGAAGGAAAACACCTGGGTAGCACTACTTGTGGATGAAAGATGCAAGGATGGGTCAGGAGTCAGTAGCTCACTGACCTTTTATGCACATACACTAATTATATATAAAGATTAGCAAAGAGATCACTGGTGAAGATGGTCAGCTTTAAGGCTTGGGACATGCTTGCTGTGTGCTTAAAGGGACAGTTTGGTCAATTTCAACATGCAGTTGTAATGCTCACACTACCCTGGACTTGTCAGTGCCTGAGATTTTTTTTTCTTCTTCTTCAGCCGTTTCCGAGATCCTGGTCATTGTAATGGGGGCAGCTCTTTGTTTACATTTCAAAAAAACATTTTTATTTATTCCCAAAAACATCTAAAAGGTTATAAAACATCAGCAGACAACTAGCAAACAGCAGTACCTTTTGGGAAAATATTTGGAGTTGGCCTATGTTTCATTTTTTAAAAATGTAAACAAACGCTGCCCCCATTAGAATTGCTCATATCTCGGAAAGGGCTGAGCCGAAAAATGTGGCATCACCAGGTACTGACAAGTCAAGGGTAGTGTGAGCAATACAACTGCATGTTGAAATTGACCAAACTGTCCCTTTAAAACTATGCAACCAAGTGCACTTCTGGAAGACTGGAGCACTTTGCACGATCTTGGAGGCATCATGCAGGGGGGAGGAGGCCAACGGGGCTCTCATTAATGTTTTCCGTCATTTTTTGACTCTGAAACTGAACATGAAAGTTTGGGAGATCGCCCCTCACGGTGTTGTCAATATTGCACCATTCGTACCCGTCTGCATACATTGTGACTGGAGCTCTACCACGCACAAAATTGACATAAAAAATGTGCATGGCAAGGTGGTTATGCCCGAAAAGTCCTGCAAGCATGCCCCCAACCTTGATAGCCTTTCAAACCTGTCAATGTCAACTCATGATAATGACTGTGCTCACTGTGTAGGGAAAAGCATTGAATGTGATTTAGAAAAAAATGGATGTCTTGCTTGTTATTTCAGTTATGCATTTCGATTGCTACATAAATGAGTGATGCCTGTGCTGCTGAATAGATGCAGACACGTGTGTTCTAGAACTTCTATGTAGATAACATCATGTGTGTTGTGCATGATATAAGCTGCACTGTGTGTGACCTCATGAACCTTTCCTGTTTTAGGGTGACACTATTTTGGAGACTGGAGAGGTTGTGCCTCCCCTCCCTGAAGCTGACGGCCATGGACATCATTGAAAAGCCCCAAATGTCAACAAAACCATGTACATAGATTTGTCATTAAAGATAGACCAATTATCTCTTCAATGCATAGTATCTCTCATTATTTTGCATGTTGTATGCGTATGACAATTCTAGTCGGTGAAGTCTGCAGACCATTGTTCTTGGTGCTGTTAGGACAAAAATGAAACCGAAAAAGTTCTCATGTGACTAGTTACTTCCCTGTGTTCACGTCCCTTTTCAGTATTGGCATCTGTGTGCACTGTGTTGTGTTTGCACTACAACACTTTCTTATTACTAGTAATTAGAACACAGCATGGCCAAAAAATGTTGCCATCAAAAAAAGGTCACGCACACTGATATGCTGTTGGACAGCCTTTAGCTTTCATTATACTGCCAATTTGGTGTTGCATTGTTTCAATAAACGTATCTAATGTCTGTATTATCATTGACAATCTTTGTGTGCTGGAGAAGGCTTTGTACAGTGTTCAGAGTCAGACTTTACCATCATCAATACAGGATGCTAGTGGAAACGTAATACAACCGCTAGATGGAAATAAATTCTGACATTGCAGAAGTGTATTGAAAGAAGTAACACCCAATGACTGTCATAATCAAAGCTAAATGCAGTCCAACTGCATGTTTGTGTGTATGATTTTTTTTTTTTGCTGAGCTGTGTAAGTACCTCTAAGTCATCCTCTTGAATGTATATTTTCATAATGTAAAATAGCTCAGAATGCCAATTGCACATGGTGTCTGAGGGTAGTTTTCTTTAACTCAAGAAATGTAATTGTTTGTCATTTTAAACTACCACTATGCTGTTTTGGCCATATGTTGCAATAATTCCCCCCCTTATTATTCAGTTACAATAATTGTTAGAGGTCAATAGCCTTGTCATTTCTCACACGTTTCCCATAATACCAGGTTATCGTGATTTGTCTCTTGTCAAAAGTTATAATTGGAAATTAGGATAAATCGATGATGTTCTCCTGAGATTTGCAGTATGTCGGATTGTGGCCATTCCCAAATGTGATCTTTTCATGAATATTAACTGAGTAGCATACCAATATTTACTGTTCTGCCCAAAGACCAGTTTGGCAGCTTAAGATGTCCACTGCTGCTGGAAATTCAAAATGGTCAGAAGAGGTGCACTGCACACATCCCACACCATTATTTTGTGTCAGATACACAATCTTACCAACAGCCTTACCATCAAGACAAGACCACAGTTCTACAATATGGTGACCTAAAAATAAAAAAAGCAGTAAGTCATTCACAACACTCGTATTCTTAGACAATACGCCTTCTCTACTTTTAACTGTGAACTGTAGAAAGTACTAGACAACCAATAATCTATGAAAGGAGATATGGATAGCAATGTATTCAATGTCCTGTTCAAGTTACTCCCAGATGAAGACGCCAAAGATATACATCAGAATGAATAAGCATTATTGTGTGAGGGTAGGAAGCTGTGCATGTCATAAATCTGTTCAATAGAACTCAAGTGGTCAACATTACAAATCTCAAGACATACTATAACATCTATTGTCTATATTTATAGTGTGTCTTGAGGATATGTTGACCACTTGAGTTTCCCCCTGGTGGATAATAAAGTTTACCTTGACCTTGTGAAAGTTATCAGGGTCAACCTCAAGCCCAGGGGTCAAATTTCACCCTTGAGATACAGTAGACCCACATACACTATCAATGCAAGTTAGCCAATACTAGTAACACACACACACACACACACACACACACACACACACACACACACACACACACACACACACACACACACACACACACACAACAGAACATGTGTACATTTGAGTTTGATACCCCATTTAGTTCGGCAGGTGTTTTACTCAGTATAGAGTTTTCAGTCATAAAAGAGCGGAAGTTTTGTTATCTCTCTGGGGGGGGGAACATTAGTGACGAAATTGTATATGCTTTGAAAAATGCTACATTTTAATCCATCTGATCTGATAAATTCTATGAAGGACCTTTATTTTGAAAGAATCTCTTGTCGGACCGGAAATGTTTGACACACACACAAGGCGAGCGAGCTTTTCTGCTTGTCGGACTTCAGAACATCAGTATTTCAGCGGTCTCTGGTGAGCCGTCGAAATAATATTGTTAGATGCGGTCTATTTTCTTACTTTGAGAATAGTTTGAAGTAGTACATAGTGATTACTTGTGTTTTGTTCAGTTATAGGGAGCCCCATCGGGCAGATTAAGTTCTACGTTAAATGAGGTACATAACGTTAGCAAGTAACGTTAGCTTCGTAACACTGGCAGCTTTAATCGAAGGCTTGCTAGCTACTCAACCTGCATGGCTCCAAAACGGGGGAGGTAGCGCTGCCTTAAATATCGTTGTTTCGACGGCTTTTGGAAATATCCCAGGCTTTTGTTGCTTTTTATATGATCAGGCAAGCTACACCATGGAGTGCATTGATCGAAGTCTGACCAGTGACGTTGGACTGGCGAAATCAACATAGGCTACGTCTTCCTTTCGAGTCGAGGGGGTCACCAGAAGGATCTCATTTGAGGAAGGATTCCTGTGTTTATGGATGCGATTGCGTAAGTATTGAGTAAGGAACACATTATTAACGTTATTATGTTACAAATGCAATACGAATTTTCGTTATGAATCAAAGAAGAGCATAGCTAAATTTCAACGATACCAATTTATGTATTATTATGCCGTCGTCACTGCATTCTTGTGACAATGAAAAGATGGATCACTTTCATATGGCAGCGATACAGCAATTCAAAATAATCCAGTGCTGTATTTACTCCAAATGATACGTCGATTATATAAGATTAAGACCACCCGAAGTGAAGCTGTAGTCTGTAGCCTACTGTTAAGGTAGCCTATGCACAAGTATGTGTACATCAAGGAGGACACTTCCTCTTCCTCGACATATTTATTTACATGCTTACGAAATTCTGAAATTCATCTACGAAATATCAGTCTATGTCTTAATTTACTACAAATAGGCCTACATTGGATATTTAAAACGGATGATGGCCCCTTTGTTCTTTGATGGGTGCACATCTTTACTACTGTGTTGTGTATCTATTCCAGTACATTCAGGAAATATTTTAGAGTGTTGGTGGTGGTCACTCCATTGATGTATGCCTTTTGCTTTTCTGTGTTTGGCAGGTAATGGCAACAACAAAGATGAAACTGCGGGTCCGAAAAAAGCCTGCTGCCAGTAGCATCGCTCAAGCCATGTCTGCAGAGGCCTCGCCTGACTCTAAATGCCCCATATGCCTGGACAAGTTCAAAAACATGGCTTATCTTGACCTGTGCCTACACAAGTTCTGTTTCCGTTGCATCCATGAGTGGTCTAAAAACAAGGCAGAGTGCCCCCTATGCAAACAGCCGTTCAACTCAATTTTTCACAGCATTAAAGCTGAAAATGACTTCAAAAAGTATGACCTGCGTCCCACTGAAAATGGTTCGTTACGAAATCTGGGAGGCCAGAGATTCAGATATCGCACTACTGTGACTGGAGAACGCAGGCGGCCACAGCGGAGGACATCCCCCCCACCTGATAACGGAGTCATGTTTGAGAACCTGACCGCTCCTGCGTCCCCTCGACAGGACAGGAGCCTTCACCGGATGATGATGAGACTGGCAGCCAGGCGAAGGGCTGAAAACGAGGGCAGGGCAATGCGAGCTCTCCAGGAACAAGAACTGATTAAGTTCAGACGTGCCCTTTACCGAAGAGGAGTGCGTGTTCGGAGTGTAAGGGATAATGGACGCACCCGGGACACATCAGCAGAGTTTTTCCAGAGAAACCCAGCTTGTCTTCACCGCCTAGTGCCTTGGCTGAAGCGTGAGCTGACCGTGCTGTATGGTGCACATGGCTCCCTTGTTAGTATTGTCCAACACATCATTATGTCACAGATAACCAGGTACAACATGGAAGATGATGCTATTGTACAGGAGCTGAGGCCTTTTCTTCAGGCCCGTACTGAGCATTTTGTGCATGAGTTCATTAATTTTGCCCGCTCTCCTTACAACATGGAAGCTTATGATCAGCATGCTGCCTATGACTGCCCAGCCCCTTCTTCCGAGGAAGACGGCAGCTCGACCTCGTCAGTAATTGCCATCTCAGAGGATGAGGAGGACTTTGTGGGTTTGAACTCCAACCCCAACTCCCTGACTGGCAGCACACTAAGCCAGACTCCATGGGATGATGAGACGCCTGGGCCCTCGTATTCTACAGAGCCTGCCCAGAACTTGGCTGTGTCAGTCAGAGACTCCGACTCTGAAAGCAGTGTGGAGGAGGCTCAAAGGCCTGTGACGACAGAACAAGCACCTGCAGTTACAGCTGATGCATCTGCACAGACCAAGGACCATTATTCCTCAGGAGAGGATGACTGCCTCGTTGTGGGCTATGTTAAGCCGATGGCTGAACGAACACCAGAGCTGGTACAGCTTTCGTCGGACTCGGAGGAGTCTGTAAAGGATGAAAGTACGTCAGCCCCCAAACAGCTACAACACACAGCCCCCAAACTGCCACAACACACCCACTTTCACTCGGAGCCCAACTCTCCAGCCTCTGTTGGCTCCTCGTCATCTAAGCCCAAGCCCACACAGAGAGAATCTCCGACACAGACTGCTGCGATAGAAAGTGCCAGGAATACACCTGAAAAGGTGAGGAATCCTTGTTCCCGTGAGGCATCCCCATCATCAGAGCAGCGGACTATGTCAAACCTGGCTCTTAGCAGACATAAAAGATTCGAAGATCAGGTGGACAGAAGACATCAGGTGCAGGACCCCTCAAGATCACGATCTGGCTCCTGGTCGAGGTCTAGGAGTCATGACCGCTCATCCCACAGCAGCAGGCGGCGCTCCCGGTCACGCAGCAGAGACCACTACAGAGAGGGCGGCCATCTAGACAGGAGACGTGACAGACAGGGGGGTGATCACCCCGGTCGTGGCCGAGAGGCAGCCTCACATGCTTACCACTGGCACTCATACAGCCACTACAGCTGTGAAAGGGACAGAAGCCGAAAGCACTACACAGAAAAGCGGTCATCTTACACCAGCTATTATGTCAGCCCAGACCGCCACTCACACCTTCAATCACGGAGTCGGAGCCACAGTGGAGAGTCTCACTGGCGGGAAAGGAGACGCTCCCGAAGCCGTTCTAGCACCGAATCCGCGTCTTCCCACAGGAAGTCCAAGCATGAGAAGCCTGGGGGAAAGAGGAAGTACAAAACGCGACACCTGGAGGAGCCAGTGCCCAACAATGGAGCATCAAAGCCACATGGATCTGCAGAAGATGTCGAAAAGGAGAAAAAGTCAAGTAAAGAGAAACACCGGAAAAAGTCAAGAGACAGGAGCGCAAAGAGAAGCCCAAGTGTAGAAATTGTGTATGAAGGGAGGTCAGGAGATCAAACCAGGAGGCATCACAAAAAAAAGAAGAAGCATAAGAAGAAGAGCAAAAGACATCGGAGCAGGGATCGATCTTCAAAACATTCACCTGTTGTAATAACTATTGACAGTGACAGCAATCATGCCACAGATTCCAAAGACTTCTGTGTCCCCATTGGCAGTAACAGTGACATTGATGATCCCATTCCAGACCTTTCCCCTATAGTTTCCTCCAACAATCCCACAGAAAGCTGCTTGTTAGACTCGATACTACAACACTGGGAACAGCAGTTTCCCTCCGTCGGTCAACATGTTGGAACCAATGTATCAACTGAACCACCTGACCCTCTGACAGGTGAAGCAGACCCAGTTACAAGTCAGTCAAATCCGTTGGGTGACTCACTAAATGCCTTGATCAGCCAACCAGATCCCATAACGCAGACATGTCCATTGACTAATCCGACAGGGTACTTCACTGAACAGGACACATTGCAGGACACACCAACTCTTCCAACTAATCCATCTCATCTTTTGACAAGTGAACCTGAATCTATGATTATACAGCCAGATGTACCTGCAAAAGGGACTGATGGCTACACTGGGTTGTTAGATACCTTGGTTTGTCCACCCACTCCGTTTACTGATCCACCACAACCCTGTACAGATGAACCCAGTTCAGATGACCAGAGTCCAGCCAGAGCTACTGGTACAACAGTCAGACCATCTCCTTAATTTAAAAAAAATCCCTCAACTGAGCCACAAAGTCCTGTCACTGACCCATCAGACAAACAAGGGTGTGTAAGTGGGATGTGATGTGCCACTTCATGATGACTGTTAAATGTAGCTCTCTGCTCCTAATGTGAAGGACACTTTGGGAGCAACAAAGGACGTTAAAAATCAAGGGAGTCGCTGTAGCCGAGAGAATTTAAAGGTGGTGCTTTCTGCCCTTGTAGTAGAAAGGTATTTTGGGCCGCCAAAAATTGTGCTGTAAAGACCCATGCGTGATTTTATAATGCACCGTTTATGCATTTTATGTTAAACTGATCCACTCTCAGGGAAAATGGGTTGACGCTGTTGACTTAGCTTTTATAAATCTTATTGACCAAACTCCCTGCTGCTCTTGGATTCTTGGATTTTATTGACTCTTGTCTTGACAGTGTTTTAAATTGGACTTCTACTTTGGAAACTTGTGAGGACTCCTACCTGAGTTTGTTCGGTCACATGTGAGTTACAATAAATGTGCAGAATCCAGTTTTAAGTGAGGTGTTTTGATACAATGACTTAAATGTTGTGTTTTATACAGTGGTATCGTTCATGGTAAACATTTATGCTCTTACAAATGCTCGTAACTTGAGTTACAATACTTGAGTTTTAATGTAACTTGGATTTTAATGGTGTTCAATGTGGTGGGTCAGAAAGAAGGTATTCCTGAACCTTCTTACATTTCACTGCATGCTGCCAAAACTCATGAGCTTGATTTACAATGTAAGTTGCGAGATCCATTAAGTTATTTTGTCGAGAGTAACTAAAGCAATACAAAAGTAGTGTAATGCCTTACATTTTAGACAGTAATATGGGATTAATGTATGGGATTATTAGTGTATGGGATTATTTTGAAAAGCCATTAACATGTAATCAGTAATGCATTACAGTTTTTGAGTAACTTGCACAACACTGTCTATTTCAGTGAATGTGGTCTAGGCAGGTAATCACATGTAATCTGAGATACCATTAAAATTATATCGGGGGGTTAAATTGCCACAAACGGCACTCGAGACATAGGTTCCCCACGCTTGCCCTAAACCAAAGCTCTTTAAAGAGTTTTCAGAAACAGCATTTAAGTAATTTCACTTCGGACAACCACATCCATGACTTTCAGGCTTAAAGGAGTATGCCACTATTTTGGGGCTTATTACAGTTAAAATCGTTGGGCAGGGTTTATAAAGGTGGTAAAGTGTCTTATTTTTCATGTTAAGCGTTGTCTTGCTTTAAGACAAGTTAAAAGAGGGAATATGTCGCTAAGCTAGTGAAAGTCAATGTATCCATGTAGCATGCTGCAATGCTACACGGATACATTGACTTTCACTAGCTTAGCGACATATTCCCTCTTTTAACTTGTCTTAAAGCAAGACAACGCTTAACATGAAAAATAAGACACTTTACCACCTTTATAAACCCCAGCCAACGATTTTAACTGTAATAAGCCCCAAAATAGTGCCATACCCCTTTAAGACTGCAAGTTGTGGCAAATGGGGGTTTGCAGAATTCACATTCCCTAATTTAGTACGGATTTTATATGAAAAAATGAACCAGTGACACTTTCATGCACGGTATAGCACTCAATAGAATATGGATTTCACAGTTTTAATCTTAATTAGAAAGCCTTTGATTCATTTCAAATTTGTCAGGGTCAACTGAGTCACTTTTCACAACTGTTTCCCTCTGTTGGTTGTACTACCACAACATAAATGCGGTCTAATGCTTTCCTTGTGAACAACCAGGCCTATATCAGGCTTGGGCAACTATGATGATAAGGAGGGCCACATTTTTTCATCTGCACTATTGGCAGCCATATGACCATGAATCTGACGGCAACTTTGAGAGCTTGGGTGCTCACTGACTGCCGATATTGTTTGGAAGCAATAGGAGTGTTCTTGATAGGCCTACAGTAAAATTGATTGATTCACGTTCAATGGATTAATTCAGTGGTTTTTAAAAATCAAGTCATTATTTTTTATCATTATTATGTTCTATCTACGGGCCGCACGCTGTGGAGGCCTCTGGGCCTCCAGTTGCCCATCCCTGGCCTATATGGTGCATCTCTTTGCTGGTGACAGATCCATGTTATGTCATGAGTATGCAGCATATTTTACTTCTTAACTCAAAACAAATTGCTAATAGACCACGACTTCATACAGTTAAAGCCCAATAAGCAGGCTTAATTCCACATAAGGTAAGCAAAAACAAACAAAACCTAGTGTTATTATACCTAACCTACAGGGGCCTATGCTGGTTCAGGATAAGTTAAGGTTAAGTTAAGAAGTAAATAATCTAATACAAGAGCTTTTCTTAAGAAAATGAGGACTCCAGGCTCTTCTATTAGATGATTTACCTCTTAACTTAACCTAAATCTTAACTTATCCTGAACCAGCTTTGTAGTGTAGGTCCCAGGAAATGGGAGCCCGCAGGTGTTGTCTACTCTAGATTACCCTGGTGTTTTTCACCCATTTTCAGTAAAATAGTATTATTATTCTTTCACATTGAGATACACAGCAGGGCTTTGCTCATTTGTTGAGAATAGTGACAACCATTAGGGACCTACCTGAAGTTAACATAAGCTGTTTTACTAGTGAGACATTAAAAAAAAAAAAACAATAATTAGACCTCTCCAGAGCTCTGCTCCTCTCGTTAGCGTCCTTGTGTGACGTAACATCCTGAAAAGGCACTCTACGCAGGGCGAGTGGACCGGGCGAGGAGGAGCGCGTGTTGTGTTTGTCCTGCAGGGGACGGGGGATTGCGGAAATTATCAGAAGAAAACATGGCAGCCGGTGGACACATAAAGGTATGTTGAATTTGTTCTCAACTGGGTTGAGGGTGGTATGCCAAATCAACCGTGCGTGCAATGTAATGGCAAGGTTGCTAAAGCACGAGTTCATCTCAATATGCGCTGTAGCATATCACATATTCGTGCTGTGCTACGGGAAGTGTTTCAGACATGAAGACAGCTGATTTTTTATTATTATTTTTTATTATTACCTGTACCTTGCGTGTTCACGTTGAAACGTTCCCATACACCGTTCCTACACGAGCAACAGCAAACAAAAGGTTTACATTCGGCAAAAGGGTTCAGCACAGTCTACGAGTGTCCAGGGGTAGCCTACACATGGGCCACATGGATTCGTTTCCAATTGTGAATGCACTGCAGCCTATGCGGACACAAAAGTATTACATGGAGGTTTATTATTATTATTTTTTAACATAATCAGATCTCTTTAAGCTAAGGCGAGTTCATCAACGTGTCTCCTAATTATATTGTGATTGTCGAGGACTTCCTATGTGGGTTGATGACAGAAATCCTGAGTGTTTAGAGTTGTATATGACGCCTTTCCGGTGCACAAATGACGTCATGTTATTGCACATGCGGATTTATTTTCTCAACAATGTGTGCATTTATAAAGTAATGTCATAGAGGGACCCTCTATGGTAATGTAATGTGGAAGTTGCACCTCATAGTTAACGTTTGCCTCATAAGTAAATATTTGACCAACATCTGGGTAAACCATCATAAGGATGGTTATGCTTGTCCTATATTCACACACAAAAAAAAATGGTCTAACCAAAGATTATCTTAGTTCTGCCTTTTCATTGTCTTTGGTTTAACATAACACTGTTGGACAACTCCAACATCTGAAGGTCCATGTTTTAGCTTATTCTTTCTTTCTCTACTGTGCTGCCTTTCAGACAAAAGACAATATTTTAGTCATGTTAAGTGTAGCTGATACTCTACTACCTTCAATTAGATTGTTTCTTCTTTACACAAAGTTTAACCCATAGGCAGCCTGGCCGCTGACACTATTGCGTTTATAATGGGCCCCCTACGCTTTCTCTTTAGATTGGAATTATTGGAGGCTCTGGTCTTGATGATCCAGACATCTTGGAAGGAAGGACAGAGCGATATGTGGACACACCCTTTGGAAAGGTCAGTCCTGAAATAGGCAGTCTATTGCAACTGTTGCCTGTGTGCATACATCATGTGTATTAAAAACATGGATGTGAATAGTGACTTAAAAGGATAATGCATCTTTCCTTTTTTTCCTCTTCTGTCAGCCTTCAGATGCCCTGATTGTGGGGAAGATAAAAGATGTTGAGTGTGTTCTGCTGGCAAGGTAAATATTGTGAGAAATAACAGACTTTATTATAAATCTCTGAATGCCTTTTGTAAATCATAAAGTGTTGTGATGCTATTTGGAAGTTTGGCGCCATCTGTTGGCTTAATAGTGTTTGAACAGTCTATAGCAGTCATCTATTTCATTGTGTTACACAGGCATGGCAGACATCACACCATTATGCCCACCAATGTGAATTACCGAGCCAACATCTGGGCCCTGAAAGCAGAGGGCTGCACCCATGTTTTGGCTACAACAGCCTGTGGGTCCCTGAGAGAGGAAATTCAACCAGGTGATATTGTTATTCTTGACCAATTTATTGACCGGTAAGTCCAGACATTTTCCAAATCCACAACATTTTTACATCACCATACTGTGTTTTGATGTTGAATAAGTTAATCATTGATTTACCATTCTAGAGTGACCATATTTTTTGTTATATTTATGACTACATTTGTAGTAGGAGATTCACTTATTTTTCATACCATCAGACCCAGAGTTTTGAAAGTGTTACAGCATACACGGGAAAACAGTAACGCGTGTCGTGTCTAGGGGGTATTTATTGGTAACTCTCAAACATGTGATTGTAAGAACTTAATTTTTTATGTTTTAAATCATCTTGCAGTCAATCATCATTCAGTCACATAGTCTGACCTCAGCTGACTGGTACTCATTTTCCCTTTTTATGCAAACTCTTAAAGACAAGTATGCAGTTTTTGATGGTAGGCGTGTTTTTGCACAGATTGTGTAAACCTACCACACAGTATTCCATTGCATTATCAGCTCTGGGGGTCGTGCTCCCAGGCTAGTTCTCGTTACATACGAGGAGGTAATCTTCGTGAGAGGCTTTGGTGTGTAAACAGAATCATCACGTCGTTTTAAAAAACAAAGAAGGTATGACTAGCAGGTCTAACTCCATTGCTGACCAGAGAGGGGTGTGAGCAAATCTGGTTTGTCCATAGGGAAGGGTATAATTCAGGCATGTAGTCCTAAAATATTATTTTTGTGTAAGTCTCACTTTGCCGAAGGCCTCATACTCCACGATCAGCAGCCAAGCTGTACAATTTCATTCATGTCATATCTGCAGGTCTTTTCAGTAGCATAGAGTGACGTTGTCTTAACAACAGAATGGTGTCTATTTCTCACTTTGTTCCTTCCCACACCATGAGACATCCTTGTCATTTGATACAGGCTCATAGTAATGTTGGTTCACAAGACAAGAGGAATCTTTGGTATTTTACCAGTAACAAGAATCATGAGCATTTTTCCAGCAGCAGTCATTTTCTTTGTTGATCATGCGTTGAGGTAGCCAGTCTTCTGTCACCTAGTGCCTTCATTTCTCCTTGACAACTAGGTTTGCATGAAGTCAGAGGAACTGGCTTATCAATCAGGCTAACCTAGCATTGAGGTGTATTGTTGGACGGATCATTTACAGAAAACATTCATAGCATACATTTACTATCTATTTCACAAAAGTCAGTTATTACTTTAAAAATGTTTGATTCACAATAGGTATAAGCATTTTTCAAGGGGAAGAAGACGTATATGTCTGAATTGTATGTTAGTCACTTATCAGTCCATAGTCATACTCTTACTTTTTCCATCCATAATCTACATGCCATTCCATGGATGCCACCAAAGACAGCAGCACAAAATACCAAACAGGCAGTTTCATGTAATTTCCCTCATTGTCAGACTAGTCATGATGGCTCAATTTCTTTACTTATGCAAGGAATACAGCCTTCTCTGCTCAAGCTGGAATGTGTTTCTCAAGACCTCTCATTGTGCTTGTTCCAGAATGGCCAAGCCCCTCTCGTATGGGGAATGCTAGATTTGTGTTGTTCTCTAAGGTCCTGGGCACTTTGTGGCTTTCGAACAGATGCTCTGGTATGCTCCTTCACTACCCAACTATGTTACATGCACATTGTAGCCATACTTGGCATGGCATTGACCAAGGCAACATTTTAGGATTGTTGCTGTCTTGGACCTTAAAGCTGAGCCCATATTAATATTTGTGTAGTTTCTTTAAACATTTTCAACTATGAAGTGCATTGTGTTTTCGGATTCGGAAAAGTTTGGTTAGGATATTTTGAATAGTATGACTTAAGTTCCATTCTTAATTCACTGTTGTGTGAGTATAGTTTTTACTCAACACTGGTATGTCTTGTGAACAGATGCCCACAGGATGGCAGTAGGTCTATTTTTGTCTCTCTGGTCGGAATGGCAGTACAGATTTTTCTTTTCAACATACCGCCATTCCGACTCACAGGTGTAGCCTCAATGATCACACCCACTAAGAGATTATGACGAACAGATGATGAGTAGTGATTGCTCATTGCTGCGTTGTGTAGCCTTTATCTGTAGCTATTTCTTTTGCCAGTGTAAAAGTGATGAAATGTGTTTTTCTAGCGATTGCCTCCATTTATTTTAGCCAATCTGAGAATGCTGTCAATCAAAGTGTAGCCTACGCGTTATAGCTCGTAGGTCTTTATCAGGACAGCCGACACTTTGGGTTGCTCATTGGCAGAGCAACATCTAACTACAAAGCTACAATGTTTGGCTACTTCTAGGCTATTTAATGAGATGGTGTTGGTAATCAAGTATTGTAGGTTAGATTGTTAGCAAATAAACGCAAATTAAACGCAAGTTGTATGAGATTTCTCATTTCTCATTTAGAAGATGGCAAATTCGGCACAAACTGTCAATGAATTATACAGTATGTAGAGACACACCCTCCTCAATCTAATGGACTTGCAAGTATTCTATGATTGGTAAATATATGCAGTGAGTGTAAATGTAAATATATTCTGCTATACTGTTGCTAAATAAGTATATAGCAGTAAAGAAAAAAGGCGGATGGTAAAAAAGAGATGAGTGAAGGAGGAGTGGTTCTTTTGTATGGTGGTTCATGCCAATTAAGCTTCCTGATGGCTTGAGGGAAGAAGCTGTCCCTTAGTCAGGTGATGTGGGCACGCATGCTCCTGTATCGACCAGATAGTAGTAGGGTGAAGTGTGTAGGGTGGGGTGGTGTGGATCAGATATAAAATATGGTGAAAAATGTGGGGTAAATATTAGAGATGCACCGGATCCTGATTTTTAGGATCCTGCCGGATACCGGATCCACTGCTTAAGATCCTGCCGGATCCGGAACCGGATACCGGATCCTACGAAAGGGTTGAAACACACAGCCTACTCAAACATGTGGGCCCTTTTTATCACCTTGGCTCAAACTATTTTGACTGAAAAGCCTCGGCTACCGGATCCTGGATCCTGGAACCTGGAACCGGATCCGGATCCTGTGAAAAACCCTATTATCCTGCCGGATCCGGAACCGGATCTTGGATCCTGTACATCTCTAGTAAATATGCAGGTAAAATGGATGCAATATTTTTACCCTTAGCGATTGCCTTCACTTATTAGCTTAAGCCATTCTGAGTAAAATGCTGTCAAACAAAATGCGTAACTGCGTGGTTGTAGATCAAAAGACAGCCGAAACTTTGGGTCATTGTTACCAAATATTCGATTTTGTTGTAGGTTGGCCTATACAAAGCTGATCCCCTCATGAAGCAGTGACGTGTGTAGGGGAAAAGTGTCCCACAAATCACTTGGGGCATCCGCCACAGATTTCAGTACCACATGTGTTGACGGCAGTGCACACAAGATCATGTAGGCTGTTATGAAGGTGTCTATGATGATGCGCTGTAGATACTCCATGGGCAAATAACGGAAACATTCAGCACCACGTGCGTGGACAGCTCCCCTTAAGAGCAACTCGTAATGGCGGTTGTCTCCTGGTTTGGTGCTGTATGGGCAGGTGGGCATACATAAGGGTGTGCTTGTTTGATTGTCATGATCGTCTTAGAGGGACAATATGGGGTTTAGACACAGTGCATGTATTTCAGGGTTCCCACGGGTCATGGAATTTGTGGAATATCATGGAATTTCATGAAAGTTTTTCCAGTCATGGAAAGTCATGGAATTTGGCATTTTTGAATGCACAATCATGGAATTTTCTTAACAGCTGCTTAGAAGCAAAAACCTTTTTGTTTGGTGAATAACATTGTTTCTTACTCATTATACTACACCGCTTTGCCACAGACGGTTTGGTTTCGCACTGTAATGTGCAACATTCTAGAATGCAATGAGCCCACTGAACTCTGGCGGTGGCTCAGCGTCGTCTCGAGGTGTGAAGATAATCTTCAGTTTTTACACTTTTTAAAACAATGAACGTCATTTCTTTTACGGAAGTGGTCATGGAAATTCTGTTTTTGGGGTCTGGAAAGTCATGGAAAATCATGGAATTTTATATCTGAATTAGAGTGGGAACCCTGGTATTTGATCGATCATATTACCATTCTGTAATCTGGACAATATTGTTATATCATATATTGTTCCTCCTTATTGGTGTTTTAAAATAAACAACTAATGTGAAAGGCTTAAATGGCCAAATGGATTTGAGTCCCGAGTGGCATCCTGTTAACAGGATAAAAGTGTTAAATTCATTTTGTCTACCGTTGTAATTTGTTGAACCAATTGTTTTGTCTTCAAATTGTTTTTATTTTGTCTAAAAACTGGGGTCAAATTAAGGTCAGTGTAAGGAAAGATTCAAATAAACTTTCCCGTCTAGCTGTAACGTTAATCTCAATTCCTCATTTAGTCTACTTCCTGTGTGTGTGATCAAGCAGATTTCCTGCGCTCAGAAAATACAACTAGTGATTCTGTTAATTATTTGCAAGCATTACTGAATGGTGTAGTATATTTCTGAACAGTGTAAAATTCATTTCATTCATTTAAAGTTCTGATTATGAAAATAGTTTCTAATAATCTGACACTGTATTCAGTTTAACTTTTTAAATGTATATTCAAATGACAATTGTACATTTTAGTAAGATCAAATGTATTATCCCACCACCGGTAGACCACAATGACACCAGATTAAAGGCAGCAGAGTCCGCACACAAGTTCTGACAGTACTTTCAAAATTGATAATTGTACTGGACTTGATTGGTAGGGATCAGCCTGTGGCAGACTTCTTGTAACAGTGTGCAGGGTGGTATCAAAGACCTTTGCGACTCGGGTTGTATTGAAAACGGTGGGATAGAATTTTTGTTCACAGCAGTGCTCTGCACTTTGTCGGACACGGTGTGTGGGGAGGGCTTATCAATGAACTTGGCATCAGTGGGAGCATGAACTTGCATCATTTTACTACCCAATCCAAAAACACAGTAGCCAATGATCTGTAGGGGTTTTCCCCCTAAAAAAACATGTATTAGTCTTATTATTAATTGGTGTAATTATTAATATTTACTTCTGTTTTCCCCAAAATAAGCGTAGAAAGCGCTGTGGAATAATTAAGAACCAGTGTTGTCATTTAATGACGTGAACATCTCTCTCTTGGTTGTATTATTTCTGATATTTTTGCTTTAGGCTTTAGTACAATTGACAGTCTGCACTGCTCTTATGGGGCACAGTGGCCTCGTCATTCTCTTAATTGTAACAGTGTTTAATAGAACCATCCACCCAGTAAACTGTAATTGAAACTTTAAGGTGCCATTCGATCCCATCTTGACCTTTGTCTATATTCTAAATGTTTTAGGACCACAAAGAGACACCAAACTTTTTATGATGGATGTCCAACTAGCCCGCAAGGGGTTTGTCACATTCCCATGGCAGTGCCTTTCTGCTCACATACAGGTCAGGTGAGTCATCTACTGCCTTGAAACACACCACTGCTCTTCTTTTTCTGATATATAGTTCCCCTCAAGCAAGTATTTTTATGGCTGCCATTTAACTTCGTACAAGTGAATGGTGTGACTCTGAGTGATCAAAGGTCCCACCTCCCACTGCACTCATCCAGATAGATTTTTAAAGCCCAAAAACACTTTTTGAATATCTCATTTTGATATCATTTGGGGTACCATGTTTCTCAACACACGCCAGTTTTGTTTCGTAAGAGATAAAATTAGATGAAATGATTGCCTGACTGTATACATAGAGCTCACTGTGGCAGTCCTCTCATAGACAGGATATTCTAGAAAATCTAAAAAAAAAAAAAAGTTATACCATGAAAAGTGTAACATGGCTGAAGATGTGTTGGTGAGGCCCATTTTTGTCTCTGATTATTGTTATGTGTCATTTTTATCTTCCATCCCCCTCACACTTTTCTGGTGATTTATTTCTGTGGTTCAGGTGCTGGTAAGTGTAGCACAAACCCTTGGGGTCAAGTGCCACCCAAAGGGGACCATGATTACCATTGAGGGGCCACGCTTCTCCTCACGGGCGGAGAGTGTCATGTTCCAGCAGTGGGGTGCAGATGTTATCAACATGACGACAGTTCCTGAAGTGGTGCTAGCCAAGGAGGCTGGCCTGTGCTATGCCAGTATTGCCATGGCAACAGACTATGACTGTTGGAGAGAGAACACTGAGGCGGTCAGTATATATTGTGTATATGGCTGTGCATATTTGTGTGTATGACTGTATACCCACAGACCTGTGGATCTGCCATTATTTTTTCAACTTTGTCCATGCATACTTTCAGTGTGCAAGAAAAAACACAATACATTTTCAAGGTGTGTGTGTGTGTGTGTGTGTGTGTGTGTGTGTGTGTGTGTGTGTGTGTGTGTGTGTGTGTGTGTGTGTGTGTGTGTGTGTGTGTGTGTGTGTGTAAGAATAGATTTTATTCCTTGTGATTTTAATTGGTATACAGTGTACTATTAAATAGTCTACTATTCTGTTGGTGGTAGTTACATAACATAGCTTTCCCTAATGGGCTGTCTTGAGTTAAATGCTTTCTTGGGGTGAAAAAAAGAGAGGGCTGTATTGCCTACAGGGGAGGTTGAACTTCCTCCTGGTTTTGGTGCAAAAAACCCCGTCTTTCGAGTTCCTGCCGTTGACCTCAGATCCTCTGCCTTCCTAGTACCTCCTCTCACCACATCCGTCCACCCACCTACTAGCTCCCCCCACTCCCAATCTCTCTCTGTCTGTCCTTCTATTTATTTCTCTCTGGCTGTATTTGCCTGCCAGCCTCCGGTGAATATCCTGCCAGCGGAGGCTGACTCAGACGCAATGTTCTGACTCACTCTCTCACAGCTGTGAGGCTGCCCCCAATTGTCTGTAGCCTCACTGCCTTGGAGGAAGGATTTTTAACCTCCAAGCCAACTTAGCAAGGGCTATCGGCTTCTTTGGGAAGTAATTTGTTGATAGCATACATTAATGTGAATTCATGAAAACTGTTAACAAATAAAAATGGTTAGCTGTATTTTACTGTACGTATACATAATCTCTTTGTGACCCTGTAAGAAAAAGAACAGATTTTCCGAATTTTCTCTATTTTGCAAAAGCTTGCTTTTCTAAGAATGCACAAGACCAATTGATTCTAAAGCACTCTACTAATACATGTCATCAGCAATTCTGAATGGCCATTCATCAAAATATGTAATATTTTTTTATTTGGTTCATTGTCAACAATAGCTGGCAGGTTCAGCATATATATAGATATTGAAGTCTTATGATTTGTAGATTAAACAATGCAGCATTATTTGGTCCTATTTAGACCAAGAGCTATATTATGGCCTCAGTATGTCCTGAATTTACGTTAAAGCACTTTGCAGCAGCAGAATTAGAGCAGTGGTTTATTATATCAGCTTGTTTCACTAAATGTTACTTCATTCATTTGTCAATGCGGGGACTTCGACACGCATAGATAAGTGATTAATCTGTTGTGTATTTTTAGGTGTGTGTTGACAACGTCCTGAAGACTATGAAGGAGAATGCCAATAAGGCCAGCACCATTTTGCTCACAGCAATCCCTCAGATCTACCAGATGAAGTGGGAAGGGGTCCTGAAGGGCATGTCTGTAAGTACACTGTCAGGGTAGACATGTTTACTGTATTGCACCGAATGAAATTGTGACTCATTGCTGCTTTCTCTCTCTCAAGCAGTCACTACGTTTACATGCACAGCTTAGTCGAGCTATTGGCATTAATAGCTAGTATGAGGTCTGTGCTGTTAGCTAGAAAAAATCAACTCATTCATACACATGCAACAGACAAAAGATTTTGATTTTACAATGGCATGAGTAAATAAGCTGCTATTTTTTTTATATATATAATATAAGGCAATGAGTGAGCTAAGGCACCATGCTAGCTGCCGTGCCTTTTCCTTTCACTTCCTTGCACATAGACCAACGGTAGGTCACGCACACACTTTCTTACTCCCTACATTCCTTTGTTGATCATTCACAAGCTCCCTTAACCATTAAGGATGTTTCTATCATTTAAAAAGGTCATTGGTCTTTTCTAGCTTTTGGAAGGGACCGGGTCCAGACCAGTCAGACTACTAGCTGCATACCTAATTCGATAGCTCAACTGAGCATCACATCATGTGATGTAAATAGTCAGATTTCAGAAAGTCCATTTTGGTGTTATACCAAGGTTGTGCAGACATCATATTTTTCTGTTAATCCAAACAACATCATTTGAACATTGAATATGTTTTGTTCTTCAGTAATATTTTAATGTTGTTGAACATTTCAATGTTTTTGAGTAACAATAGAAAGACAAAATGTAAAAAAATTGGTCATAATATAAAATATTACGTAGTTGTGAAATTAGTGTTTGTTAATTGTACTGTATATAGATGTTATTGGTTTTGATGGCTTGCATTATAATGTTGGCTTAGAAAAAAGAGGGACCTTTTGTGAAAAAGGCTAATAGCCAGGTAAATACCTTAGTGTTTTTCCTTAGAACAATTAATATTTTTTCAATGTGTTTGAAGAATTATGTAACTGCATGACTCTAGAGAAGCGATTATAATTGTTGAATGTATATTCTTCTTGATTGTTCAATGGGTGGTGACTGAAATGTGTTCATACTAATTTTATTTTTCTCTGAACTGTCCACATTGTTTTCCAGGCCATGGTGCAGTCCTCAGTCATGCTTCCAAAACCTCAACGATAAGACTCAGTTTATACTGTGACGATCTACAGCACATGCCCGGCAGCCCCTTAATTAATTGACATCACGGTCTGTGAAGATTCTAATCTATTCAGGTCATATTATCCAAAGAGTTGTTAAAAAAAACTCAACTTCATTAGTTGTCTGGTGGATGTGACAGGAACACTTGGTCTGGAGAAGTATAAGTACTAGATTTTCATTGCTGCATCAACAAGACATCTGACAAAATACTTTGTATGAGGAATGAAGCTCCAAACTCGAACTTGCTTACAACTTAACTCTTTTGGTATTTTACACATTTTTTTCTGAAAGTACAGAATGCCTGATGTGCACTGTTATATGCATGTTGCATTCTTTTTAGAACTGAAATGCCTCCAGATTGTTTCAATGAATGTGTATGTTGTTTACATTTTCTTGTAAAACATGAAAACACAATTATGAAAAGAGTCTAACAAGTACATTTTAACATACAGATTCCATTCATTTAATACTTCCTTAAAGATTTTCAAAAAAAGTTTTGGACAGGCGGCATAGTTGCGCATTCAGTGAAATCCCAGGGACAAGACAATTTTAACTTAATGATGTACCGTCCATGTGACATAAAACGATGTCACTGATATCAGAGGATAACAATGAGGTCAAAGTTCCAGGGCGAATCAGTAGCTGTTGAAACCCAGGGCAGTTCTTGTCATGTGTTTTAAAATTTCTTGCATATTTTCTCAATTCTGAAGACACATTCATGTTGTTCACTATTGAATACAAATAAATAGATAAATAAAGGAAAGATATGCTATTGTGTATGCCTGAAGTACACCACTTTCAGTGTTTGACAGATGTTTAGTAGTAAATAATCCTGGATGTTGCTACTTGGTTATTTCACGGAAGAGGAGGTTAAAAGCCCTATGGTGTGGTGTCAGTCATTTGGATTTTATCTGTACCGTTCCAATAAAGGCCTGTAATGAATGCATGGTTTCGTGTTTGTGATTATTTTTTGTCCTCTGAACTATGATTTCTGACACAACATTTCTTGTCTTCATTTTGTAAGAAAAAGAAAAAAAGACCTGGAATCAGAAATGCTTATTGAGCATTTATGAACACTTTTTAATATAATCTTCTTACCCTTAATACATGGGTATAGATAAAAAATAAATTACACTAAAAAACATCCTCAAAATGTACTGTGTAAAATATAGTGACAAATCTCTTGTATAACTTCATTACAAAAACCAAATGCAACCCACATTAAATGCACAAAACAGAGCCCTACATTCAAGTGTAAAGTGAGCGCATTTTGCACAAAAGCATCAGTTATTTGTGGCCGAGTCCTGATCTGGTGTGAAATGAGGGCCGAAGCGGCGCCCCATCAGTCAGATCAATGTCCTACCTCACCTGTAAACATAATGAGGCGTTGTGATGAAAACGTTTTCTTTTTCATTTTCACTTATTTGTTATAGTGCAATGATATTATTTGTTTAAGTGCAAAGTCCACATTTCAGGGGAAGGCACGCGAGTATTTTTCTTATTACATCGCTATGACCTATAGATTTTACAATAGCTATGCCAACGGCATATTTAAAATGTTGGAAATGTGACTAACCGCGCGCCCTGCGTAGTCATCACAATGAAAATATAGGCTATGAAAAAAGAAACCGTTACATATAACAGAGGTATATAGCACTTTCCTTTTGTTAGAAAGATGAACGTTTGGACATTTCAAAGAAAGAACATTATCATGTCTATCAGTAGGTAACACATCGTTAAAACCAAGTGCGCGCAAGCACAGCTCCTTGGGCACATGTGACGTGTTTATCAATATATATGAATATGCATATAAGTTAATATTGCATGTTGAAGGCAGGTTAAAAGTTCAGAAGAACACCATAAAGCATGTTTTAGTTCTTATTTGGCCCTACACACATTTTATATAGGCCTAGGCATACTCTGACGGGCGTTATCCAAAAGGGCGCAGAGAGAGCACCGTTATCAAAGTGCAAATTGCAGGAAAATAAATAACGAAGAGGGAAGCTTAACCAATAAATTAAATATATTATTCTACACTCCGAAGGAAATCCACAACGTCCTGGTGCCCCTCTTGGTGTGCCAAGTCAACAGGTCGGTATCCACGGTTATCAGTCATTTGTGGGTTAGCTTGGTACTCGACAAGGACCCGTGCCGTCTCCAGAAAGCCTTCTCTCGCAGCATCATGTAAAGGGGTAGTGCCTGTGGAACAGTCTCTTACGTTTGGGTCTGCTCCATGCTCCAGCAACAACCTTGCAACAGTTTTGTTACCCATCATCATTACCTGCGGGAAATAATAAGCTGTCAGTTGCCTAGGGCTATGGTATTTGGCCAAGGTTACAATATGGAACATCAACATAGATACGGCGATAATTCTACAAAGGGAGGACATGTGCTTTAGGAACAATCTACAGCAGGTCAAATAGGCCTATTAGGTGTTTCAACACCTTCACAAAAAAAGTAATATGGGAAATCTTAAGATAAAGAACTTCTTGTTACATCCGATCTAGCCACTGAATAAACGGAATAATGCGCGCTATAACGAAAACTGAATTAAAATGGGCCGCATAAATAGAAGCATCATTGCTCTACAATACAAATCAGACGAATTACAGCCCATTAACAAATGTGTTACTGTTAACAAGGGCATAACTTCTAGCCTAAAACTTCAACAAAACTTGAGCATTTTGCATGTGCCCCTGTATTCAAAGTAGCCTACATCTCGAACCCCTTTCGTCCGTGTGGTCCCAACTCTGATAATGGCAGAGTGGGGGGAAACTTGCCTACCTGTACAGGTGTCCTTTGGAAACGATTAATGCCATTGACATCCACTGCTTTCTGCAACAAAAGAGTCACCAATTCAATCTTGCCAAGTGCGGCTGCCGTTGCTAATTCATCTACAGACATGACTTTTGAGTCAACTGCACGGTGACTTTTTTGGAACCTGCAGCCGACAGCCTGTTTTCCGCACAGAAGATGGGTGTCAGAAAAAAATCTCGAAAAATAAACATCAGAAGTTTGACTATCTTAAAATCCCGAAATAGTATTGCGTTGTCTCTTGGTGTTAGGCGAAAATCATTTTGTCGTCTGTCATTAATTCCACACAGCGCACGGCCAGGACACGATGGTTCTTCTAGTGATCTGTTCAGGCATGTCTCTGTTTTGAATTGTGGAACGTCATTACGCTAGTTGGTGCAGTCGCATGTGCTTTGCTCATGCGCGTCAGTGCGCGTAGGCTTCAGGAAGTAGACTGGGTCTGGAGGAGCGAGGTTACTATTGACACTTTGGAGCGGAGTATAATCGTGTCTCTTTTTCCAACTTGGTCTATACTACCTTGGCTCTAATACCCGATTTATATGAATAGCAATACGTCCACTTATTTCTTATAAATTGCCAGCTGCCTCGGTGCGTACTGCCGGCCAGACCGAAGGTTAGCCAACCGTGCGTAAGGATCGTTGCAAGCAACATTGATATTCTGTCTTCATATTATTCCCATTGCGCGGACTAATCGTAGCCTACTAAATACACCCCTGCCATTTGTTTTCCCACAATCAAATAAGACACTATTGAAATGCATGTAGCAATCAATTCCCTACAAAACATTGCCTGAAAACAGCTCTAGCCCTACAGATAAATATAGATCTACTAATAATAGCCAGGCCTATAATAGCGCACACACTAGCTGTTAAGACTGTCACACACACTCGCAAAAAGAATATCTGTGAGTTCATGTTTCCTTCTTTAAAGTTTAAAGACATTGATTGCAGAACTTAGAGGAAATCCACATGCATCATCAGGTCGAATAAGATGGCCTGGGGGCCCTAGGCCTATAGGCTACAAGTTGCTGTGGGCCCCACCGGAAGGCAAATTTTGTGACAAATTTACAGTGTCATAATTACAGTGTCATAGTTACGAATTAAAGATAACGTATTCAACATAACAGGAGTTTTTCATTGAATGGGTATCCATGGCCGATCAACTGCATTCAGTACATGCAGCGTTGGATGCAGTGGTGTAAAGCATGCTGCCACTGGACTCAGAGCAGTGGAGATACGCTCTCCAGAGTGATGAATCACCCTTTTCCATCTGGCAATCTGATGGATGAGTCTGGGTTTGGGGGTTGCCAGGAGAATGGCACATTTTTGACTGCATTGTGCCGAGTGTGAAATTTGGTGGAGGAGGATTTGTGGTGTGGGACTGTTTTGGAAAAGGTGCCCCCAGCCATTAAAAACCTAAGTATCTCAGCCTCCGAAGCACATTTAAAAAAAACATGAAATGAGTTACATTTAAAAGCTAAGATTCTACTCTTGCATTACATATAGAATGTGTTCATTCAGCTCTAACATACCCACATTTTTAATACAAAATCTCAAATTCCATAATGCTGTGTCTCTCCAGGTGCCTAGGTCAATGCAGCGCATGCACACAGCATCCAGCATCAATGAGTTCAATTCATGTGGGTCAAGACAGTTTAGTGAATAGACCCTACGTTTGGTCGTGTCACTATGCATGGAAACCATGTTAAAGGCACCTTTGTTTAAGTAACAAAGTTTACCTTGATGAAGACTGGTTTGCCATCAAAATGTGTAGGCATTTTCCATTCAAATACAGGATTTTTAACTTATTTAACCAAAATTCAGAGTGCCTCGCTCGCATCCTTTCAGCTGACCTCCACTTACAACAAGGAGCCTACTGTTTGGGCCTTCACATAGTCAGAATGTAGTCAAAATCACATGATGCTGTTTTTCTTTTGACAATAGGAAATTCTAATTCTATTTAATAGGATTGGCCTCATTACCTCATGAACATTATCCACAGTCTGATGTGTGTGGTTGGCCCTGTGGTAGTCATGTAGGCCTGTCATCCTCCTGTCTATTTGGTGCACAAGGAAACTCGAGAAAGAGATCAATTATATAAGTTTGACAAATCTGTATCTCTATATCTGTAAATGTGCTGAGAAATTTGCTGTGAGGTAATTAGCCTGTTTTAAATGTAACCAGGTGGAACTCAACACTAAGTGTTAATTCTGGTGCCTCTGCAGCGCTGACTTATTAAAATTATTCAGTTCAGGCCCTACCATGGCTTAATGGTAGGGCACTCGTCTACTACTTGGCCGACCCGGGGGTTCCATTCCCGGCCCGGGTCCTTTGCCAGCCCTTCCCCGTCTCTCTTTCCCAACTCGTTTCCTGTCTCTACTTCACTGTCCTGTCATATAAAAACACAAATAAAAAATTGTAAAGCCCCCAAAAAATACTTAAAAAAAATAAGTAGATCTCATAGAGTTTAACACACATTTTTGGTGAAATCCCAAAATTGGTCAATGTCCCGATTCCCTACCCATTCAAAAGTCATCAGGTAATCAAAAATCTGTGACACAGACAGACTCACAGACTCCCAAACACCTGGCTGACCAGAAAACAGTATGTGTCTGGCACCTTTGGGAGTAAGAATAATTTCAAGTTAAGTTGAGTCAAGTCGGTTTTATTGTCAATTGCTTTACATGCGCTGGTCATACAAAGAATTGAAATTAGGTTTCTTACTTTCCCATACAGACAAACATAGACCCTAGACCAGGGGTGGGGTACCTTTTTCTTTTGAGGGGCCACTTCAAATTCATCCGAGGGCCGTACTACACAAACCAGGATTTTCCCCTGCACTTTAGGCCTTTATTGAAGGCTGCCACCTTTAAAACAGACCCCACCTTCTCTAGTTCCCCTGAATATACGTAACTTAACTGTATTGCAATTAAATGTATTTTCTAAGATTCCATTACAATTACTGGGGGCCAGATGAAGTGGCAAACGGCCCTTGAGACATAGGTTCCCCACCCCTAGACTCTAGACTCTAGGTGTGGACATAGACAATTAGACATAGAGAATATACATACATTACACCTAGAGTAAAGTGCAAGACTGGGCAACAGCACATAGAACATATATTAAAAAGAGGTAGTGTTTTGCATTCCAGTTATGTCCTGTTGTGACGATCTGATATATTATATTACATTACATTATAGTGATATAGTAGTAGCATTTTGAAATAATAATAGCCTAAATATAAAGTAAGCAATTTGTAATGTGCAGTATTTACAAATAGTTGGTAGCTAGGGCAATAAAGGACAAGACTCAAAAAAGGATAATGAAAGATTTTCACCATCCCAGTTATAACATGTTTCAAAGGCTGCCATCTTGGAAACGTCTTTGTTCAATCCAGTACAGGACAGTAAGACTACGAAAGAGCTCATTCTCTCAAGCTATATGCTTTTTAAATACCTGGGCCAGCTTTTATTTTCTTATCTTTTCATATTTATCACTATTATACACAAGGGAAAAAGCAGCTGCAACAAAAAATTCACTGCCAGTTGTGTTCACTGCTAAATGTCTTTCTATTTTTATCTTAGCTTTTTCTACATGTTAAATGTTCAATGATGTTCATTTGTATTAGGCTATTATTAATCACGTATTATTACTAGTCCATCACTGTTACCTGTCCTGTCTTGCACTTTATGTCCATCTGTAAAATGTCTGTCCTGTGTATGGCTATGTCTTGGCACGGTAGAGAAACGTTATTTCATTTCTCTTGTATGACTTGTGCATATGTAGACAGTGACAATAAATGCTGACTTGACTTAACTTGACTTGCTAGCACAAGAAGGCATGAAACAAATAAATTGAAACTTGAATTTTGACTGTAACATCACACTGCCTGGTTCTACTGGTCAAATCCATCAAAAAGATGGATATTAATTAACATTTCTTCACCTGTCTTTGTTGCAGGCAACTGACATATCCACATGAGCACTCATTGTCAGTAATGGAATAAAATACATTTAATCTGAGTGATACCATATTAACCTGGTATGATCATTTTATGCTTGGAGATTAGAATGAGACAATGTTTAACTGAGACCATCCTGCACAGCCCAGGCCCCGACTTGGACCCACAATGTCACATCATCTCTGTTGGGCTCTAGTCGGTCAGCAGTGGTGGACGAAGTACACCAGTTATGTACTTGAGTAAAAGTACAGTTACCTTGCATTGAAAACTACTCAAGTAAAAGTAAAAGTATTCACCTCACTTTTTTACTTGAGTAGAAGTACAAAAGTACCTGCCGTCAAAAATACTTAAGTATTAAAAGTAAAAAGTAAAAACTTAAAAATGAAGCCTTTGGTGCAATTTTAATATTTAAGTGTTGTAGGCCTAGTTTTGTCATATCTAGGCCTAATTAACTATCCTCTGATTTGCATAGGCTATACCAACATGTTAGAACTAGGCCATAACAGGCCTCAGAAACACTGTGGAGTAAGTCCATGGATGTTATAGCATCAGAAGTTCATATTTACCTCTCTAAACATTTAATACTGACCCTAACATGCCCAAAATAACACATGAAAGGGCCATTCGTATTAAGAATGATTAGGCTGAAATGTATTATATGCCTATTAGAACAACTACTACAATACCCCCCAGCCGCAGGCCTACAGTCCAGTATAGGCCTACTTATTTGTGACAGCAAGGAGTTAGAGTAGCCTATAAAGTACTTTATTATGTCTAATTTTTGTTATAATTATGGTTTTGGTAGACTTCTTCTTCTTCTTCTTCTTCTTCTTATGTAGTGTTTGCTTATGTTAATGTTGGCTTAGGCCTATGTATGGACAAACAGACCTCTTGCAATTCTAAGCTACCTTTAAAGATAGGAACATCTTCATATACTTGTAATGGTCTCTATTTGCAAGATGCCAATGATTTGCAATAGCCTACTTGATACAACTTCATTGGAACACTTATCTGTCTGATCATTTTGTGCCTGTGCACATCACTGGGCCAATTTTTAGCCAAAGTCCACTTTTTTTTTTTTACTCTGTTACTGTTGTTTTTTTACAACCTCACTTTGGTGGTTTTGCCAGTGCTTTTCATATCCACTGTAGCCTACTGACGTGACTTTAGGGAAAGGATACATGTTGCATGCAGCCTCACTTTGCAACATGTGGTGGCCAAGGCAATCATGTATACAAACCCTTTACACAAGCCTTTTTTCCATAATGTTGAAGCAAATATTTTTTTTTGTTAACAGGGGAGTCAATTAGACAAGTAATTTATCCCCAACTACTTCAGAAAATACTGCAATGTATTGAGGGGAAAGAAGGCTATCACGGAGTTGTGCGCCTGGATGGTTTGGAATAAGCAGCATGTTTAGGCATCCTGTGTGTACTTGACTCAAGAAACCAACACGCTACAAAAGCGGCAATTAGCCTATGTGACTATTGTAAGCCACAACACATATATAGCACAGTAAGTCAAATAAGCAGTACATTAAGTATCAATTCATTATTCAGTTCAAACGCGAAGCCTATTTAACAAATGTCGTCTTAAAGGTGTCAGGCGAGTGCAGCCTGCGAGCTAACCTCTCCCCCCTCACACAACGAATACCTTACGACGTGCAGATTAATACACTCTAACAACGCTATTGTCGCCTGCTTTATTGTTTTGTTGTGCTTTCCGCATGTTACTAGTAGTATCTAGTAGAAGTAAGTACCATTTCTTCTTATTTCAATTCGTCTCACAAGTCGCAACAGTGGACATATGAGTGGTCTGGCTCTGCTTGTTTCCCTTCTAAAAATAATATTAGAGCTTGTTGTCACGTGACACATTACAACCAATCACAATGACGAATCTCCGAGTCTGCCAATCGGATTCAGTTTCACTTTCTTCACACCAGCGCGAAATCTCAGATTTCATTTGACCAGGGCATTAAACATTAATGAATTCACCTGCCGTGTATCGCCTTAAGTTAAAAAAAAAGGAATGAGTAAGGAACGAGTGTTTCTGTAAATGTAACGAAGTGAAAGTACTAAATTTCGCTTTGAAATGTAGTGAAGTAAAAGTATAAAGTCTTACCAAATAAAAATACTTGAGTAAAGTATGAAAGTATGAAAATGTTACTTAAGTACAGTAACGAATTACATTTACTTCGTTACTGTCCACCACTGTCGGTCAATAGCATATGTATAAGCAAATGAAGCAATTTTTATGCTGTGACATGTCACTATTTATAGCCTATATATTTTAAGATCAACATCTTGTTCATATAATTACACAGCTTCTCATACGTTAACATACCCTAGTGGAGTGTTTTATCCATTTTTCAGATAATATGAATCATAATACAAAACCTTTTCGATTACTTAGGTATTGTTTTGTAAGCCATTTATTGTTAAGCAGCTTTGTTAAGTGTTTTGAAATGATAATTGCAGAAACTATTCAAATGAGCTTGAGCACTGTTTTACAGTACATACCTACAGGGCTGAAAACATGGACAAAACTTGACACAAATGGGTCTGGAAATTGCAGATAACCATCTTTGCTGACAAATTCTCTGACAATTTCCATGTTCTAAGACATGAAGAAAACGATTTATCGAAGGATGTTTAAAGAAAATAGGAAAGGGATATGAGAAAGTATCAACTGTATCAACTGAAAGTATCAAATCAATATGTTTTAAGCTGTACAATAAGAAGGTACTTAAAGGAAAGAGGAAAGATAGGCTGCATAGGCAAATGCACTGGCATTTTGGTCCATATTCATGGAAAAATTAAAGCATTAATGCATTAATTTAGCAAAAAATATTGGAGTAATCTTTGCAATCACTAGCCATAAAGCTGCACCTGGGACAATGCTTAGACATTCAGTAACAAAAATCCAAAAGAGTAGGCCAAGTCGACCTGTCATACAGAAAGCCAAGGTGAAGGTCCACTCTCCTGACATCAGTATCAGTATGAGACACCCTGGGATACCTCAAATGTGTGGTTCAGGCAAGACACCCAAATATGTTACAGGAATCAGAGCCATTTTGCCAGGAAGGATGAGCAGTTCTGCCATCTGAGAAAACAAAGAGCCTCACCCAGAACCACCACAAAATATTTCAAATTGTCATTGAAGTTAAAGGGGGCAGTGTACAACATCAAACACTAGGAAATGTAAACTTTTTATCAGGGTCATTTGGGTATTCTGTATTGTGAGGATTTTGATAGTGAAAACTCAGCTGATTGCTAATGCAATCACTAACAATGAGTGTAAAAAAGATTTTGTGTTATCATTCACATTCTCTGAAAGATAGCTAAGAAAGCTGGCATTCTGCCATCGTAAATGAGCAGCACAAATACCACAAACTATCTTGTTTACAGAGCACGAAATAGCATAGACACAAACTCATAACATCTGGGACAGTCATTTGGAATAATGGCACCAACTGTGAACTTTTTCAGCCATTATTACTCAGCCAACATGACCCATCCCTTTCTGTGAAACATGGTGGTGGATCGTTGATGTTATGGGTATGTGTTATTTCAATGACAGTTTGAAATATTTTGTGGTGATATACTTTGTTTTCTCAGATGGCAAACCTGCTCATTCTTCCTGGCAAAATGGCTCTGATTCCTGTAACATCTTTGGCTGTCTATATTAACCCAGCATTATGCCATGATAATGAAATCAGGACATCAATGTCATACCCAGTGAAAATAAAGTTATTTTAATTTTTTGAAAATTTGATGAAAACTGAAATCTCTTATGTAAGCTGGAAAAGGCAGACAGTGAGCAACTCTCAGACACTTATTTCAGTCAGAAAACGGATAGTTTTAACCCACAATGTTGTTAGGATATTTTCAGCAAATGATTAACAGGCCCCTTCGTCAACCCCATCTGCACTAAGAGGCTAAGTGAGGTTGATTTTAAAGTTTTAGTTTTATTATTATATTTTCATGCAGGCTATTTCAAAATGGATAACAGCAACAACAACCGTAGGCCTATAGATCATTGTTTCCCAACCAGGGGTAGGCCTATGTGTACCACTAGGGGCATGCGAGCACATAGTGGGTTATGTGGGAAAATGTACAAATGCATGGAGCTGGGCATAGTCACATTGGAATATCAAAAAGGCTTAGGGGGTACGCAAGAAAAAAAGGTTGGGAAACACATGTATAGATACTGAGACTACCAAACTAGTGTGCAAGGCATATGTGTATTTGGCATAAGACATACTGTATACAATTAATAATAATTCATGTTTTGGCCTGAAACATAAGTGTAGGCTTTATCACATTGTTTTGTAAAATAAATTTTACTACTTACTACAAAAACTATTTTGGAACATGAAGTGGGTTTGTAATCCAGTCAAAACTGAGACAATATTACAATGGCATTTTTGCCTTTTACTGAACTCAAATTAACTGAATGAAAATGTAATTTGACTGTCTGATTCACCTCCTGGTGTCACACTCTCATGATATGACTTGGACACAAAGGGCTGTTTGTGTGGGTGTCTATCAGATTCAGTGCTAACTGTTATGCTGAAGAGATGGGATTTATTGCCCTGTGGCAGGATCCAAACAGTGTTTTGTTCCTTTAAAAGAGCCTTTGGCTGCTTTCGCTCTTTTAAAAAATATATTTTTTCAGTGTTCAGAGCGTTCCTTAAAAAAAATATTTTTTCAGTGTTCAGAGCGTTCCTTTAACATGCCACCTTTGATTCATTCTGTCCAAACTTAGACTGAATATCTAAAAACTCTTAACACTTAAAAAAAAATCCTACTCTGATGCAGAGATAGGCTACTTGTGGTTTGCAAGTGCTCAAAACGAGCGGAAAAATGCACTGTGCTCGGTTCGTTTATGCCTAGGAGCCGTTCAAAGTGATCAGTTATTTCACAAACATCACAATAGAAGCCGTTCGAACTTCCCTCGTCTTCTCGCCCTCCTCTCTTCAGTCAGTGCAGCCACATGACCAGCAAGTGACCATGCGATAGACATTTAGGGCCCACCAGCTCCGCTTGAGTTGACAGCCAACAAACTGCTCCAGCCTTTCTCTCTTTACCTTGTTGGCTCACCTTGTTGGCTTACATTGTAGACCTCCAATCCCATTGTTGTGTTTATAAATGCTTACAAGTATACAGTGAGTGTGCACACGCACACGCACGCGCACACACACACACACACAAACACACACACACACACACACACACACACACACACACACACACACACACACACACACACACACACACACACACACACACACACACACACACACACACACACACACATTCACCACACACACACACACACACACACACACACACACACACACACACACACACACACACTAGATAAGTGGTAACTTTCTTACTCAAATTGGCATGTATGGATAATTCCCATGAGCTTCACTGCCTGTGCCAGTTTTGTACATGCTAAAAGGAATAACTAATTACATACTTTCCTTTTGTTTTTAACACCACAAAAACTAGGTAGAAAGACTTGGGGAAAAAATGTGTGTAACAAAGTCAAATGTTCTATCAAACAATTTCCTTGGCAGAGGTCTGCACTCTCCGAGTGCATTTCTAGTTTGAGTATATTTCTGTTTGTTTACGTTGGTGATGGGGGTCATGGGAAGTTCAACAGTCTAATGGCTTGGGGGCAAGAAGCTTTTGCAGTATCCAGATCAAGTCTGTCATGCTGTGAAGTCTTCTGGTCAGGCAGCATTTCTGAACTGGCCTGGATATACTATACATCAGACGAGGGCAAACTCAGTCCCGGGGGCCACATGCGGCCCCCTGAGCCATTTCAAGTGGCCCCCAGAGCCTTTGCAAGAAAGACAACTTTTAAATCCAAATTCAAACGGTTACTCAACATTCTTAAAATGCCTACTAAAACAAGAGTCTTGAGAATTTAAGATTAACCAAAGACAAAGGCTTCATCTAAATGCATGTAATTACAATGTGCAGGAATATAATTGCTGCCAAGTTATGTCAGCATACACTGTTTTATTATTGACACGGGTGAGTTGTCTGTGGCATTCAGTCAATATTCTAAACCCAATGCGCCCCTCTGGCCCAAATAATTGCCCACCCCTGCTATACATGGTGGAATGATTGAAGCAGAGACCTACAATCCTAAACAGTTCTGGTAAGAACCCCAAGGTTCATTAGATAGGCTTTAGCGCCTCCACAGTGCATAGTAAAGGTCCCCCAAAGAACATTTGGGCTCCTGGGTTCTCTGGATAACCTTCAAGGTTCTTCCAAGAGCCTATTCACCAGGTTCCTACTGTGGCAAGCTGAAGATTCTTCGGGAAAGTTTTCCGTGTGTACAGTGCAGTGCAGGTTTGGCGAACATACATCTTCTGATGGTGTTTGGCAGTGTGTGGGTGGCTGGCATCCTTCCCTACCTCCGTCGGGCAATGTTTTGAAGGGTTTCATTATAGGTCACAGGAAGGAAAGGAGATGAAATGGTAGAGAGACAAAGAGACAATGGGTGAGAGAATGGTTGAAAAAATCAGGCACTATTTAAATAAAGACGCACAAAGCAGGGTCACGAAAATACTTGTAAGTCCAAAAAGGGGGCCCCTCTGAAAAAGTTAGGGAACCACTGCTGTAAATGATCTGAATTCTTATTAGTTAGTAAAAGGCAATATGAAAAGTGCTTGAACCAACTGATCACATTCAGTCCTATTTTAACAGTTTAAAAGTTTTAGTGTTATTTGAGTGTTGACCACCAGATGGCAGGAGTCATTCATACAAATTATCTGAAGACTCACTTATAATCTCTGAATTCTCTGAATTCATCCGTCCATCCAAAAGCTTATTTAGCCTACATCACTACCCACATTGCACTTCTTTGCATGTCCCACATTTACCTTCAAAAATATCACAGATTACACATTGCCCCACAGAAACACTCCCTATTTCCCTGCATCAACATCTGGTCATCCACAGACACATTGGCTGTAAAATGTGTAGATTTTGCACAATGGGGCCTTAACGGAACATTGGATGAGATGGTTGTCTAAACAACTAATCATGATAGTTAGGAATATGATGGATCCAAATCAGTTCAACTAAGGTTCTAAGACCAGAGGAAAAGCTTAATAGATGATGATCTGTCATTTTGTTCATTATTTACAATTTTCCCCTGTCACTGATGTTGTTAGGATTATTTGAAGTTGCAAAAGAAATGGAATTGGACAGTCCCTTAGACAGTGACGTTATTTTCAGTGCATATTGCCTTTAAAAGGCTCCTGGTATGGGACACACACACAATGCAGTGTGTATAGTGTGCCATTGTGGACCATCTTTGCTTTGAATATGCAATGAAACCATGGTAGTAATAAATACTGTGTAGAAAAACTTTAAATTAGACACTGAAACACTGACACAACACTGACACAAGACACTGAAAACCATTTCATGAGTTGTTTGAAAATAGTCAACTGTAATGTGATCTGGTCAATGTCTAAGTCTGTACGTGTATGCCCATGTGCACAGTAAATCTGGTGGTGTTAGTTTAACACATGGAGTCAAAATTTAACACTCGTGGTGTTGGTTTCTATCTCTATGTGTTGAATTAACACAGTATCATTTACTGTGTGTGCTTGTGCATATGTGATATTGTGTGTGTGCTTTTGTCTGCTGTAGGTGCTGTGTGTGCTGTGTGTGCTGCGTGTGTGTGGTGCCGTTCTGGTCTGTGAGCGCAGAGCTCCAGACGGATAATGTTTGCCGGCACCCCACCCCGTCCCCACGGGCCACCCGACACATCTAGGCGAGCAGGGGGTGAAATCAGAGAAACGTCGCAAGCACTGGCCCATGTAATAGAACGATACAGTGGACGTGTGTGTGCGCACCAACCCTCTCAGAATCTGGCACACACACCACACACGTGCGTGCACATGCACACATGCACACATAC
>NC_085872.1:3802832-3812832 GCF_034702125.1 Engraulis encrasicolus
CCATGTGCGCTGGACACTGGGTGTGCAACACGCTGCCAGACGAATCGCCGTTTTGTTGAGGTCAGATGGCATGGCCCTCTTGGCCCTGATGAAAGGGGTTTGGTTGTTAACCTGAGGAGTAGTTAATTTTAGAGACACAAACTAAGGAGGACAGAGAATGTGTGTGTGTGTGCAAGTGTGCAAGTGTGTGTGTGTGTGTGTGTGTGTGTGTGTGTGTGTGTGTGTGTGTGTGTGTGTGTGTGTGTGTGTGTGTGTGTGTGTGTGTGTGTGTGTGTGTGTGTCGTGCACAGGGCCGTAGCAGCATATTGTGGGCCCTATGTACAATCAGCTCCAGTGGACCCACACAGACATTTATTTTCATAAACCGGACTCTGTGTGGGCCCCCTATATACAGCATATGGGGCCCTGACTCAGTCACATGTAACCACCCTGAACAACACCCCTGCATATGGATGTGCATATTGGTGTTACTGTATGTTGCATTCATGCATTGGTGTAGGTGTGAGAGAAGAAGCCAGTGAATGGTATCACCAGCTGTTTTTTATCATATGTTTATATGTTGGTATCACCAGATGTTGCACACTCTCCGTCATCTCACGACTGACCATTCAAAATATTGCTCATTGTCTTGTTTGAGGGATGCAACTGTTTTCCCATCTCTTTTTTGAAATCATAAAAATAATTGTAATGTTTTGGACCCTGACCAGTTTTGGGAGACTGTAGCAATGCAGTGGGTCGAGACTCTACAGGTTTTAAAAGGGTGTGCAACGTGTGCAGTGCATTGGCCTGAAAACACTCTGCATGTATTCTGATGAATCACCATACTACACCATACAGTTAATACAAAGGTTTGAAACCAATACAAAAACACAGCATGCATATACAGACACACACACCCGCATGCACACACACACACACACACACTCTCTCATACATAAATGCAGACATTTCAGCAGAAGCACATGAATCCCTTGTAGAAAGAGCATGAGAAAAGAAACAGAGAGAGAGAGAGAGAGAGAGAGAGAGAGAGAGAGAGAGAGAGAGAGAGAGAGAGAGAGAGAGAGAGAGAGAGAGAGAGTTGAACGCACCATCTAGCTGCGGCTGTCAGTCGCAGCCTCCCCCGTCCCCTGCCCCCATCCAGTGTGCATTCCTAAGATGGATGCTTTCTCGCACACATTCATCCGCTGGCGCCCCGGTGCTTTATTATCTAATTTTGACAGGCAGCCCCGCCCACCGTGCCGATGCGTCGCTCCCGACGAATACCTCAGGGACGCGCCGGGCACAGCCTCCGCTGAACCCAATCGCAAAGTGCTAAACGTGTGCTGCGGATGGAATGCTAATTTACTGTACCGGGGGAGGCAGGGAGAGCAGGCTGAAAGACCTCTTGTCATTGCTGAGGCTCAAGTACAGCCTCCATCCCTGGCTGGCGCATGGAAGTTTTTCCATTTTTATTTTCTCAAGTCGATAAAACATGCGGGGTATAGGGCAAGTCGTTGCAGGTTCAAGGTTTATGGTCACTGATTTGAAAATATATATGGTTTTGTGAATATTTTTGGTGTGTGAATGATATGTTTGATTGAAATGAGTTGCAGAATCAAGAATGTTCTGACAGGTTGACTCTTTGTCTCTGGGTAGTCTGAGGACTGATGATGCACAGCTTAGCTATCACACGGTAAACTGAAATGTTGGCAAAAAAACAAGATTAAAATTGTGTAAAATGGGCTTGTTGTCAGACATACAAAACATGTCTGGAGGAGCTCAGTAACAGTTGAAACAGTATGCAGTCACTTCAGGAACTTGTATTCTACATGCATTATGAAATCAGAATGTGCCAGAATAAGAAATCAGAATATACCATTGAGTAGTACTAGCATGACAATCTATAGTAGATTAACATGAAAGTATAGTATGGCCCCACACAGGGCCGCTGACAGCTTTTGCTGGGCTCGGGACAAAACCATCTGAAAAGGCCCCCACCTCAATACCTACAATGTGATGGGGTCCCAATTCTGGGCCCCTCCATTCCCTGGGCCCGAGACAATTGACCGCTTTGTCCCCCCCTGCCAGTGGGCCTGGCCCCACACCCTGCTAAGGGTTGGCATTCAATGCTGTTAAAGCGGTTTAACTGCACGCAAGCCATGCAGTACAGCCGTGTCATCACCTTGGTAAGCTTCACAAAGTTGGAACACAAACTAAAAACGAAAGACACTAAAAAATATACACACTCATAGATAGATCATTGTGGATGAGTTTTTGCATCCTTTTGTATCTCATGTGGACCAGTGCTAGACCAACTCACCAGGCCAAAGCAATTATTGATGCTAGGCAGGCTTGTCCAGTTTACCAGTTGAGTACCACTTGGTCAGTGATTGATGCTTGAGTCAACCAGCATCTCCCATTGCAATGTGGACCAAGGAATATTTGTCAAAAATTGTATGTTGAATTGTGCATAGCATATTTTGTATGAAGTTAAATTTCATTTATGCGCTGAATATGTTTTCCAAATCTGACTCGACTGTTGGCTGTATTTCGCATCCCTACACTGTGGGGCACGTGGTTTCTGTTCTGGTCTTGGTCTCCAGATGCCTCTTGGAGTGTCTTATGAAGATAAGACCACAGTGGTCCCTGAACTCTGCCCATAGATGATCTTCCCTTCACTTGTCCAAGTGCAATTCACACATACTGCTATTCCGACATCCGACCTGCCATAGGGTTAGGTTTAGGTTTAGGTTTAGGTTTACCGCACGAATACACCTGCCGCGACCTGAGCAAGGTAAGCGACGGAAGTAATTGACTTTGTATTGGGTCGCGCGAAAAAAGCAATTCGGGCGACTAGAGGCGATTTGTGCAACGAGAGTGACAGTTTGTAGTTGAACTCCTGCCAATATTATGCAAATCAACTATGACGCGGTAGAACGACAGCCGCCACAGCCAATGGGAACGTTGGAATGCTTGCATTCTGCTTTTAACGGACATACTGTAGTCGCTTCAATCGTTCGTATCCCTCATGTTGCACCGAAGCGATTCTCTGTCGCTTGAATCTCGTCGCGGCCGGTGTATTCACCCGGTAAGGGTAACTGCATGCACTCTCCCTAAACTGCTAAAAGCTGAGCAACGTAGCTCAAACCACAGAAATGGCAGATTTCGGTGGGAAACGTGCCGGTATTCAGACAATAGGCATCAATGTCGGAATAGCGCCATGTCTGAATAGCGCCGCGTAACCATTCACTCCTTACATCCTCTCCAGCGGCTTCTCACTATAACCCCCTCATTCTAGAACTCCTCAATCTGCCCTTCATTTCATTTATTTGATTAGGACAATGCACATTAATCAATACACCAGTTTAAAAAAACATCAATATAAATATGCCAGAGTTAGCATAGTTGCTAAATTCCATCCATTGTCCCAATGCAGAATAAAGCAAATAACAATGAAGCAAACAATACAGCAGACAGACATTTTAACACATCACAAACAAATAAGGGTTTGTACAATGAGAAATTATCAAATGTTTCAATAAATGAGGCTATTCTAAACATTTCCATCAGGGTTTTCAACATGGATTTTCAACATTTTTTTTTTTACAAAATGAATGTCTCGTGAGGCCAGTTTTACATCAGAGCGTGCTGTGGCAGCACCGAAAAGACGACGGTCTTTCTGCGGAGTCTCGGACGGTGTGTTCTACTCCGACTTTCACACTGACCATGTTGGCGTGCGCGGCCAGCCCGGTTCAAGATTATACAAACCCCAACTCCGATGAAGTTGGGACGTTTGGTAAACAGTGAATAAAATCAAAATGCTATCATTTTCAAAACATTCAATCTATTCATTAGATGGAGAATAGTGAAAAGACAACATATTAAGTGTTAAAACCGAGAAAAAATATTGTTTTGGGGGACATATGTACTCATTTCTAATTTGATAAATCCAACACGTCTCAAAAGAGTTGGGACGGGGATCATTGAAATTTAGTAAACATCCAAATAAGATAAAACAACAAAGAAGAACATTTCAAAATGAATTGTACTGACGGACAATATAGGCGTCCAGGTATAAGATCATCACAGAGAGGCTGAGTCACTCAGAATTAAAGATGCAAAGGGAATAATTACCATAGTTATTACATACATTTTTGAATTCCCTTTGATTTACCACGATTGAGTGTATATAAGACATATTTTTGTTAATAAAATCATTGTATAGGTTCATGACATCATGAAATATATATTGGCTGTAGTCTCACTCTAATTCCTGGAGTGCTAGAGTTATTGAAAATTGACCATATTAAGAATGCTTAATGCATGAAAATGATACAGGGGTTTAACATTCTCCTAAGCACCTGAGCTCACTTGAAATAGACCCAGAAGACATGGGAAACTGTCCTTTGCTTACAGAAGTCAGCAGAAGTTGTAGAAGTCCATTCTTTTTGACAATAATAGAGCATTGCACATCCTGTGCTACAGTGAAAATGGACCATCCAACTTGTGTTAGTGCTAGCTTCAAAAGTCAGCCTCCATGATGGCATGCGGATGCAGTAGTGCATTGGTTAAGATGTTCTCACTCATCTGTAGAGTTAAATACAGTGCTGAATGGTATAAATGGGTTTTAAACAGCATGAAAAGCCACTCATGCATTATATTTTGAAGGGAAATCTTCGATTACTGCCACATAGTAAGGTCAAATTGCATTCTCTACTATGTTTTAACAGTTTGGCTCCATCATAAGGACCAGCAGGTGATAAAATGGTGTTTTTTTGGTCAAGACCTGTCACACTGTAAGCACTACAGAAAGGAAAACATTGCAAAACATGACAAGGAATACACCCACCATTTAAGATGGTGAAATCATGTCCAAGATAGGAATTAACACTGTTTTTTATATAAAATCATCTCATCGGTTAATGTATTTAACTGTTAAGTGTTGTCTTTTGTTCTGTTTTTAGTCTTCCTCGACATTTGCTGCCATTTATTGTCCCCGTCCCAACTCTTTTGAGACGTGTTGGATTTATCAAATTAGAAATGAGTACATATGTCCCCCAAAACAATATTTTTTCTCGGTTTTAACACTTAATATGTTGTCTTTTCACTATTCTCCATCTAATGAATAGATTGAATGTTTTGAAAATGATAGCATTTTGATTTTATTCACTGTTTACCAAACGTCCCAACTTCATCGGAGTTGGGGTTTGTAATTAGTGTTGCACCGATATCGATATCTCAGTATCGGACGGGGCCCAGATACTTCACTAACATGGTGGTATCGGTATCGGCGAGTACCAACAAATAGGGCACCGATACCATTGACAGATGCTCGTATGACACTTGAACGTAGCCTTAAACTTAGTTATTTTATATCAGAGGTATTGTATTAAAGTATGAAAAGTTCTACTGGATTCACTTTGTACGGTATTAGTCTTTTTTTCCTGTTTCACAAAGGTAGGCAGCAGCCTGACAATGCCCTAGCAATGATGTTACATTCAAGTAGTATCCTATGCAGCTCTTCATATATATGCTGTATAACATTTCAAACAGAGTAGCATCGGTATGGTATCGGAATCAGCCGATACAGCACAGTCGGGTATAGGGGGCAAAAAAATGGTATCGTGCAAAACTAATTTTAATGGCTCTCTACGTAGGATTGGTAATTCAGAAAACATTGTTTTCCTACTGTTATTTTTGAATTGTGCATGCGCTGCATTTCAAGTTCTGCTTCCCGGCCTGTAGGATCAAGCGCGGACTCCATGCAAGTGGAGCAACCCCATGCAAGTAGGCTACCTACCCGATGTCCAGGCCTGGACTGGGGGATAAATAGGGCCCGGGCAATTTTGGATTTAAGGGGGCCCCCTCATTATTATTAGTGCCGGAGAACTTACTCACCGGTGGGCCCCGCACCCTCTTGGACCCCTATTTTCAGTCATGTGTAAAAAAAAAAAAAAATGGGGGCCCACAAGGGTGCAGGGCCCACCGGGAGATGCCCGCCAAGCCAGATGGCCAGTCCAGCCCTGCCGATGTCAGTCGCACACGTCATCTGCCACCAACTGGCGGAAGCTGATATTCCGAAGGCATATCGATTGGGATTGAGCAGTTGTAAAAGCTTACGTGTTGAACCGGCGACATGATAGGATAAATAACAGTGCGATTCAGCCAGCAATTGGCTCTTGATGCCGGATAGGTGGGATATGTGCAAGCACACTCCATATTGGCATAATGAAATGCCCCTGTTCATTGCTAGGGCCGTAACCAGACATTTTCAAATACTGAGGTCAAATACTGCATGTTGCATACTGTACATTTAGAATGCTTTAAACACTTACCCATACCTGTCAACCATCCCTAATTTCCCGGGAAACTCCTTCCCGGGAAATTTCTTCTCGATTTGACATTTTTCCTGGAAATATCCCTGATTTTTCACATTATCAAAAAACACAGTCGGTCCAGTAATTATACCCACGGCCCTGTCCGACGAGCCACACCCCCTCTTGAAGAGAGAGACAGAGGGTCTTGCTTATCAAGCTACCTGCCAGAAGATTGTATGCCAGATGCCACCAAGAACTGAAGTTCCTTGAAAATACGAGCTGTCACCCTCGAGCTCCGTAGCGCTTGTGCGCCCACTCTATTCCTCAGAAACCGTCACTTCATGCAACGCACAAAAACAGCCTCGGAACAGCGTATCATGCGATTAACCTAATCACAACCTGTACCAGCACGAAGTTTTGCACGAACAGACAACTTGTGCGACAAAAAAACAAGAAGAAACTCATTGCGCTCATTTCATTGCTTTGTTTTCATTGCATTGTTTCTCCACGCTGTAGGGATGTGAGGGATTTTAGACAGTAACTGTCTTTGCACGCGTGCTGTTGTGAAAAGTAGAGTAGAACGCACCATCCGATCCGTCTAGTCATTCCGGATTTTGGCTTGAAATACGGGGATTTTCCCTAATTTTTGGAGCTCAAAGTTGACAGGTATGCACTTAACGGTAAGTCAAACTCTTTCATTAGTCACTGCCTTGAGGATAAATCGGGGTGGTGTATACAGACTGAATTTATCATTTTTGATCATATATCGATTTTCTTCACAGATAAATTTTACATTACTGGAAAAAAATACAGAGGACATGACCTCTGTGTCCTCAATGGTAGTTACGGCCATGATTGCTATAGGACGCTTTCTGAACTGTTCCGTCTCCTCTTGTAAACAGTCTCTGCCTATAACCAATGTGTATCAATTTTTTTTCTGTAAAGCAACATTAAGGTTTAATTTTGTGCGTGTGGTTCTCTTTCAAACTTGTTGTGAAGCAATATGAATCTAAAGCTGTACCACATAGCAATTGTTGGTGGGTATCTACCTAACAAGCAAGCAGACTGTGTTAGCATATTGACATTTTCATATGGTGCAACACAAACATACAAAATATGTTGCTTTAGGTAAAGGTTTAGGTTTAGGTCAACATTTGAGATTTCACAATCATACTATGTATAACAGGCAGGGTATGTAATAACAGTGATAGGGTATCTCAAATGGTGTGAGATGTTGCACCATTTGACATGGCAAAAGTTTCAATCAAACTTAAGCCTGATGGAACCACCTGTGTGGTGCCGTTTCCTGTGACATGGTCTTCTGACACAAATTAACAAAATGACAAAATTATGTTCATTATGCCACTTGACAATTCAGGAAACACAATTAATTCATCAAATTACTGACAAAAACTGTGAAAATTATATTCCGATTCTTTTAGCCACTGTTAAAAAAAGACAAATGTAGAATTATGCCAAAGTAGACTGGTTCATAACATGTTATGTTGAGAATTTTACCTGTTTTGAACAGGTTGAAATTTGTAGTCTAATGTTTTTACCGTTACCTTACCTGACATTTTTTACCTTTATACCCTCATTATTCTATCAAAATTGATTAAATCAAGATAAATTGTCCTAGGTTTCTAAAAAGAAGTATTTAAGTATGTTGTGAGCAGGGTTGGACTGGAATGAAAAAGTAGACCGGGCATTTTCAGTCAAGACCGGTCCGCCAGGCAGGCAGAGTAGGCTTAGTAATCAATCACAAGGAATTTTGACCACAACATCAATATTTAAATCTGACTTGAAGAGGTTAGCTGCAGCTGCATGAGGACTGATACCACTGCACTTTGGGGAGAAACAGACCAAAATCATCAACTGTCCACCGGGCAATGCCCTGTATGCCTTATGGCCAATCCAATTTCAAATTTTCTACTAAAACAAATCATAGGAACACAAAAAAGTAGAGTCACGTCTTTCAACCAAGAGAGTATACAAAAAGTAAAACAATGTTCATACTAATAGTTAATGGGAGCAGGTCTGGCTTGTTTTTAGCCACTGTTTAAGGGTCATTTTGAAGGTGTTGATATTGTCACACAGGCTGATATGAGCTGTCAGTGTATTCCAGGACTGCGTTCCTCTAATGGACAACAGCATTTGGCTGGATTTAGTTCTACGTCATTTCACTTCACAGTCACCTTTTGACAGGGCTCTTGGAACGTCTTTGTGAAGTCTTGACCACGACAGTCTTCACAGCTGCACTCTGTATACAGTAGAAGTACAGTACTGCATATCAATATCATATATCACAGGCTCTTCAATTCTGTTGTAGGCCTATCTGCAGTTAGAGCTGGACATCTGGCTGTAAATAGGTGTATGCCCTTTATATTTATACATGTGTATTTAGCTCTGTAAAATTGCCGGACTGCTTCATTGGCCACATAACATTTGCATAATTCAACCTCATATAGGCCTATAAGAAATATGTGCATTAGTGAGCCTACATATGTATTGCTCTGTATTGCTCAAATCATGATATCTAACCTTTCACATCTACATCCCGCTTCCAAAAATTTGCTGTTTGTACTGCATAAGCTCCACATATTGTCCACCTCAATTTCTGTACTCTGCAACTCATGCATGCACTTCCTGATTAGATGCTGAATTGCATTTCATTACCTGCATTTGTCCTGACTCTTGTTTCATGACAATGATATGAATGAAGGAGAATTTAAGGATTTCCAATAAAATGTTGTCAAGATGGACTCATCTATCATCGCTCCATCAAACAATCTAAGTAATGGTATGGTGCAAAAACAATAGAACCACAAACAACTCTAGTCTTTAAAGGAGATATTTTCACAGTCAAATGTGAGGTACACGAGGTGTTATCTCTTTCTTCACTTTGCACTTTTCCCCACTTTTGTGAGATCTTGCTAAAAAAAATCAGATAACTCTTTTTTCCTCCTTTTTTTGTCAAACCACGGTGGTGCTCCAATGAATGTGGTGGTAATTTCATTCAGTCCCCCACGCATCCACCCCCCACCTCGTCATGCCGCCACCCTGCCACCCCCATCCTCACATGCGGACCGCATTTGGTCAAATTGCCTAAACCCAGAGCAGTTGTAATTTCTGGAGAGGCTGCCGAGTGGTGCTTTGAAGTACTGTTGTAAAAAAAGAAGAGAGATGGAGAGAGAGAGAGAGAGAGAGAGAGAGAGAGAGAGATATGGAGAGAGAGAGAAAGTGTGAGAGAGAGAGAGAATAGAGGGAGAGAGAAAGATGGGGGCAGAGAGAGAGAGGGAGATGGAGAGGGAAAAGGAAAGGGAGAGGGAGGAGAGAAAAAAGCGGGACAGCGTTGTCATTGGGTATGCGAGCAATCTGCGCCAGGCGAGGTGAGGGGGGAGGGCGGTGTTAAGTGCTCTCAGCGAGGAGTCGAGCCCTCCCCCGCCGATCCCAGTGACGTGCCCCGCACTCCGATTCCCTTTGAAGCAATTACCCTTTCACCTGTACAAGCTCATCAGAACGCACACACACACACAGACACAGACACAGACACACACACACACACACACACACACACACACACACACACACACACACACACACACACACACACACACACACACACACACACACACACACACACACACAAACGACAGGCATTATACAAAACAAAACAAAGGAAAAACAGGACACATATGTCATCT